>NW_027394323.1:0-90757 GCF_049309525.1 Garra rufa | reverse complement strand
CTTTAACAACAGCCGTACTTTGTTGAACTAACGTGGTTCAAACGATGAGACCATTATGAAACAGTCTTTACTAGCTTATTCGTTTCCACAAAAATGCAGCACAAATAAGCAAGCATTTTAACGTTTTAAATACACTAATCTACTATTATTGTTCAATCGCTGGAGTGTTTTTTTTTTTTTTTTTTTTTTTTTTTTTAATGCCTTTAAAATATGTAGTTTTGTGAACACGGACGAAGAAACGCCAGCTCCGAAGCTCATCCGTAAACCACATAAAACAGCTCATATGCGCTTAGCTCTTTAAAATGATAATCTGTTTACATTGTGTACAGTCGCTGGACTGTTTTTATTTAAATGCTTTTAAAAGAGGCTTAGTGATGTAGTTCGCAGACCGAGAGCTCGGAGCCTTGACTCTCATGTCAGTACAACAGAAAACACTGGCTGAAGGCAGCTCTCTCCGTTTTAAATAAAACTACTTGCAAACACCTGAGTTTAGCTCTTGGTGTGTTCTAAGGGGTTGACGGAATGAAATCGCTGGAACATTTAAATTTTAAAAGGCCGTATTTATTTTCATTTTCCGCTCCACACCTTCAGTGGAGTGGAATGCCTTAAACGGGGCATTATTTTTCGTACGTGACCTGTGTTTAGAGGCATTGTTGCTTGTTAGTAAGACATATGGCATAATAAATTATGTTCTTGGGCATAATTTGCAAGCTAACATGCACTACAAATCATATCTTATATTTAACCTAAATATAAATGATTTTAATCTGTATTTTTGTGCGTCCTCTATTAAATCACCCTTTATGAGTAGTGCGCATGCGCACAAATGCCTAAGGGAACTTTCGGAGTATGACGTAAGAGGGAACCTGTGCTAAATCAAACAGAAAATACAGCGAAATGACAGGGAACAAAAAATATTAAATGAGTGATTATATGTTCAATACAGTTGCATTTTTTTGAGAACTCTAATCAGTTAAATAGCATAAGTTATTAGTTGGTGAGGTCTTTAACAACAGCCGTACTTTGTTGAACTAACGTGGTTCAAACGATGAGACCATTATGAAACAGTCTTTACTAGCTTATTCGTTTCCACAAAAATGCAGCACAAATAAGCAAGCATTTTAACGTTTTAAATACACTAATCTACTATTATTGTTCAATCGCTGGAGTGTTTTTTTTTTTTTTTTTTTAATGCCTTTAAAATATGTAGTTTTGTGAACACGGACGAAGAAACGCCAGCTCCGAAGCTCATCCGTAAACCACATAAAACAGCTCATATGCGCTTAGCTCTTTAAAATGATAATCTGTTTACATTGTGTACAGTCGCTGGACTGTTTTTATTTAAATGCTTTTAAAAGAGGCTTAGTGATGTAGTTCGCAGACCGAGAGCTCGGAGCCTTGACTCTCATGTCAGTACAACAGAAAACACTGGCTGAAGGCAGCTCTCTCCGTTTTAAATAAAACTACTTGCAAACACCTGAGTTTAGCTCTTGGTGTGATCTAAGGGGTTGACGGAATGAAATCGCTGGAACATTTAAATTTTAAAGGGCCGTATTTATTTTCATTTTCCGCTCCACACCTTCAGTGGAGTGGAATGCCTTAAACGGGGCATTATTTTTCGTACGTGACCTGTGGTTAGAGGCATTATTGCTTGTTAGTAAGACATATGGCATAATAAATTATGTTCTTGGGCATAATTTGCAAGCTAACATGCACTACAAGTCATATCTTATATTTAACCTAAATATAAATGATTTTAATCTGTATTTTTGTGCGTCCTCTATTAAATCACCCTTTATGAGTAGTGCGCATGCGCACAAATGCCTAAGGGAACTTTCGGAGTATGACGTAAGAGGAAACCTGTGCTAAATCAAACAGAAAATACAGCGAAATGACAGGGAACAAAAAATATTAAATGAGTGATTATATGTTCAATACAGTTGCATTTTTTTGAGAACTCTAATCAGTTAAATAGCATAAGTTATTAGTTGGTGAGGTCTTTAACAACAGCCGTACTTTGTTGAACTAACGTGGTTCAAACGATGAGACCATATGAAACAGTCTTTACTAGCTTATTCGTTTCCACAAAAATGCAGCACAAATAAGCAAGCATTTTAACGTTTTAAATACACTAATCTACTATTATTGTTCAATCGCTGGAGTGTTTTTTTTTTTTTTTTTTTTTTTTTTAATGCCTTTAAAATATGTAGTTTTGTGAACACGGACGAAGAAACGCCAGCCCCGAAGCTCATCCGTAAACCACATAAAACAGCTCATATGCGCTTAGCTCTTTAAAATGATAATCTGTTTACATTGTGTAGTCGCTGGACTGTTTTTATTTAAATGCTTTTAAAAGAGGCTTAGTGATGTAGTTCGCAGACCGAGAGCTCGGAGCCTTGACTCTCATGTCAGTACAACAGAAAACACTGGCTGAAGGCAGCTCTCTCCGTTTTAAATAAAACTACTTGCAAACACCTGAGTTTAGCTCTTGGTGTGTTCTAAGGGGTTGACGGAATGAAATCGCTGGAACATTTAAATTTTAAAAGGCCGTATTTATTTTCATTTTCCGCTCCACACCTTCAGTGGAGTGGAATGCCTTAAACGGGGCATTATTTTTCGTACGTGACCTGTGTTTAGAGGCATTGTTGCTTGTTAGTAAGACATATGGCATAATAAATTATGTTCTTGGGCATAATTTGCAAGCTAACATGCACTACAAATCATATCTTATATTTAACCTAAATATAAATGATTTTAATCTGTATTTTTGTGCGTCCTCTATTAAATCACCCTTTATGAGTAGTGCGCATGCGCACAAATGCCTAAGGGAACTTTCGGAGTATGACGTAAGAGGGAACCTGTGCTAAATCAAACAGAAAATACAGCGAAATGACAGGGAACAAAAAATATTAAATGAGTGATTATATGTTCAATACAGTTGCATTTTTTTGAGAACTCTAATCAGTTAAATAGCATAAGTTATTAGTTGGTGAGGTCTTTAACAACAGCCGTACTTTGTTGAACTAACGTGGTTCAAACGATGAGACCATTATGAAACAGTCTTTACTAGCTTATTCGTTTCCACAAAAATGCAGCACAAATAAGCAAGCATTTTAACGTTTTAAATACACTAATCTACTATTATTGTTCAATCGCTGGAGTGTTTTTTTTTTTTTTTTTTTTAATGCCTTTAAAATATGTAGTTTTGTGAACACGGACGAAGAAACGCCAGCTCCGAAGCTCATCCGTAAACCACATAAAACAGCTCATATGCGCTTAGCTCTTTAAAATGATAATCTGTTTACATTGTGTACAGTCGCTGGACTGTTTTTATTTAAATGCTTTTAAAAGAGGCTTAGTGATGTAGTTCGCAGACCGAGAGCTCGGAGCCTTGACTCTCATGTCAGTACAACAGAAAACACTGGCTGAAGGCAGCTCTCTCCGTTTTAAATAAAACTACTTGCAAACACCTGAGTTTAGCTCTTGGTGTGATCTAAGGGGTTGACGGAATGAAATCGCTGGAACATTTAAATTTTAAAGGGCCGTATTTATTTTCATTTTCCGCTCCACACCTTCAGTGGAGTGGAATGCCTTAAACGGGGCATTATTTTTCGTACGTGACCTGTGGTTAGAGGCATTATTGCTTGTTAGTAAGACATATGGCATAATAAATTATGTTCTTGGGCATAATTTGCAAGCTAACATGCACTACAAATCATATCTTATATTTAACCTAAATATAAATGATTTTAATCTGTATTTTTGTGCGTCCTCTATTAAATCACCCTTTATGAGTAGTGCGCATGCGCACAAATGCCTAAGGGAACTTTCGGAGTATGACGTAAGAGGGAACCTGTGCTAAATCAAACAGAAAATACAGCGAAATGACAGGGAACAAAAAATATTAAATGAGTGATTATATGTTCAATACAGTTGCATTTTTTTGAGAACTCTAATCAGTTAAATAGCATAAGTTATTAGTTGGTGAGGTCTTTAACAACAGCCGTACTTTGTTGAACTAACGTGGTTCAAACGATGAGACCATTATGAAACAGTCTTTACTAGCTTATTCGTTTCCACAAAAATGCAGCACAAATAAGCAAGCATTTTAACGTTTTAAATACACTAATCTACTATTATTGTTCAATCGCTGGAGTGTTTTTTTTTTTTTTTTTTTTTTTTTTTTTTTTTTTAATGCCTTTAAAATATGTAGTTTTGTGAACACGGACGAAGAAACGCCAGCTCCGAAGCTCATCCGTAAACCACATAAAACAGCTCATATGCGCTTAGCTCTTTAAAATGATAATCTGTTTACATTGTGTACAGTCGCTGGACTGTTTTTATTTAAATGCTTTTAAAAGAGGCTTAGTGATGTAGTTCGCAGACCGAGAGCTCGGAGCCTTGACTCTCATGTCAGTACAACAGAAAACACTGGCTGAAGGCAGCTCTCTCCGTTTTAAATAAAACTACTTGCAAACACCTGAGTTTAGCTCTTGGTGTGATCTAAGGGGTTGACGGAATGAAATCGCTGGAACATTTAAATTTTAAAGGGCCGTATTTATTTTCATTTTCCGCTCCACACCTTCAGTGGAGTGGAATGCCTTAAACGGGGCATTATTTTTCGTACGTGACCTGTGGTTAGAGGCATTATTGCTTGTTAGTAAGACATATGGCATAATAAATTATGTTCTTGGGCATAATTTGCAAGCTAACATGCACTACAAGTCATATCTTATATTTAACCTAAATATAAATGATTTTAATCTGTATTTTTGTGCGTCCTCTATTAAATCACTCTTTATGAGTAGTGCGCATGCGCACAAATGCCTAAGGGAACTTTCGGAGTATGACGTAAGAGGGAACCTGTGCTAAATCAAACAGAAAATACAGCGAAATGACAGGGAACAAAAAATATTAAATGAGTGATTATATGTTCAATACAGTTGCATTTTTTTGAGAACTCTAATCAGTTAAATAGCATAAGTTATTAGTTGGTGAGGTCTTTAACAACAGCCGTACTTTGTTGAACTAACGTGGTTCAAACGATGAGACCATATGAAACAGTCTTTACTAGCTTATTCGTTTCCACAAAAATGCAGCACAAATAAGCAAGCATTTTAACGTTTTAAATACACTAATCTACTATTATTGTTCAATCGCTGGAGTGTTTTTTTTTTTTTTTTTAATGCCTTTAAAATATGTAGTTTTGTGAACACGGACGAAGAAACGCCAGCCCCGAAGCTCATCCGTAAACCACATAAAACAGCTCATATGCGCTTAGCTCTTTAAAATGATAATCTGTTTACATTGTGTACAGTCGCTGGACTGTTTTTATTTAAATGCTTTTAAAAGAGGCTTAGTGATGTAGTTCGCAGACCGAGAGCTCGGAGCCTTGACTCTCATGTCAGTACAACAGAAAACACTGGCTGAAGGCAGCTCTCTCCGTTTTAAATAATTGCAAACACCTGAGTTTAGCTCTTGGTGTGTTCTAAGGGGTTGACGGAATGAAATCGCTGGAACATTTAAATTTTAAAAGGCCGTATTTATTTTCATTTTCCGCTCCACACCTTCAGTGGAGTGGAATGCCTTAAACGGGGCATTATTTTTCGTACGTGACCTGTGGTTAGAGGCATTGTTGCTTGTTAGTAAGACATATGGCATAATAAATTATGTTATTGGGCATAATTTGCAAGCTAACATGCACTACAAGTCATATCTTATATTTAACCTAAATATAAATGATTTTAATCTGTATTTTTGTGCGTCCTCTATTAAATCACCCTTTATGAGTAGTGCGCATGCGCACAAATGCCTAAGGGAACTTTCGGAGTATGACGTAAGAGGGAACCTGTGCTAAATCAAACAGAAAATACAGCGAAATGACAGGGAACAAAAAATATTAAATGAGTGATTATATGTTCAATACAGTTGCATTTTTTTGAGAACTCTAATCAGTTAAATAGCATAAGTTATTAGTTGGTGAGGTCTTTAACAACAGCCGTACTTTGTTGAACTAACGTGGTTCAAACGATGAGACCATATGAAACAGTCTTTACTAGCTTATTCGTTTCCACAAAAATGCAGCACAAATAAGCAAGCATTTTAACGTTTTAAATACACTAATCTACTATTATTGTTCAATCGCTGGAGTGTTTTTTTTTTTTTTTAATGCCTTTAAAATATGTAGTTTTGTGAACACGGACGAAGAAACGCCAGCTCCGAAGCTCATCCGTAAACCACATAAAACAGCTCATATGCGCTTAGCTCTTTAAAATGATAATCTGTTTACATTGTGTACAGTCGCTGGACTGTTTTTATTTAAATGCTTTTAAAAGAGGCTTAGTGATGTAGTTCGCAGACCGAGAGGTCGGAGCCTTGACTCTCATGTCAGTACAACAGAAAACACTGGCTGAAGGCAGCTCTCTCCGTTTTAAATAAAACTACTTGCAAACACCTGAGTTTAGCTCTTGCTGTGTTCTAAGGGGTTGACGGAATGAAATCGCTGGAACATTTAAATTTTAAAAGGCCGTATTTATTTTCATTTTCCGCTCCACACCTTCAGTGGAGTGGAATGCCTTAAACGGGGCATTATTTTTCGTACGTGACCTGTGTTTAGAGGCATTGTTGCTTGTTAGTAAGACATATGGCATAATAAATTATGTTCTTGGGCATAATTTGCAAGCTAACATGCACTACAAGTCATATCTTATATTTAACCTAAATATAAATGATTTTAATCTGTATTTTTGTGCGTCCTCTATTAAATCACCCTTTATGAGTAGTGCGCATGCGCACAAATGCCTAAGGGAACTTTCGGAGTATGACGTAAGAGGGAACCTGTGCTAAATCAAACAGAAAATACAGCGAAATGACAGGGAACAAAAAATATTAAATGAGTGATTATATGTTCAATACAGTTGCATTTTTTTGAGAACTCTAATCAGTTAAATAGCATAAGTTATTAGTTGGTGAGGTCTTTAACAACAGCCGTACTTTGTTGAACTAACGTGGTTCAAACGATGAGACCATATGAAACAGTCTTTACTAGCTTATTCGTTTCCACAAAAATGCAGCACAAATAAGCAAGCATTTTAACGTTTTAAATACACTAATCTACTATTATTGTTCAATCACTGGAGTGTTTTTATTTTATTTTATTTTTTTTATTTTTTTTTTTTTAATGCCTTTAAAATATGTAGTTTTGTGAACACGGACGAAGAAACGCCAGCTCCGAAGCTCATCCGTAAACCACATAAAACAGCTCATATGCGCTTAGCTCTTTAAAATGATAATCTGTTTACATTGTGTACAGTCGCTGGACTGTTTTTATTTAAATGCTTTTAAAAGAGGCTTAGTGATGTAGTTCGCAGACCGAGAGCTCGGAGCCTTGACTCTCATGTCAGTACAACAGAAAACACTGGCTGAAGGCAGCTCTCTCCGTTTTAAATAAAACTACTTGCAAACACCTGAGTTTAGCTCTTGCTGTGTTCTAAGGGGTTGACGGAATGAAATCGCTGGAACATTTAAATTTTAAAAGGCCGTATTTATTTTCATTTTCCGCTCCACACCTTCAGTGGAGTGGAATGCCTTAAACGGGGCATTATTTTTCGTACGTGACCTGTGGTTAGAGGCATTGTTGCTTGTTAGTAAGACATATGGCATAATAAATTATGTTCTTGGGCATAATTTGCAAGCTAACATGCACTACAAGTCATATCTTATATTTAACCTAAATATAAATGATTTTAATCTGTATTTTTGTGCGTCCTCTATTAAATCACCCTTTATGAGTAGTGCGCATGCGCACAAATGCCTAAGGGAACTTTCGGAGTATGACGTAAGAGGGAACCTGTGCTAAATCAAACAGAAAATACAGCGAAATGACAGGGAACAAAAAATATTAAATGAGTGATTATATGTTCAATACAGTTGCATTTTTTTGAGAACTCTAATCAGTTAAATAGCATAAGTTATTAGTTGGTGAGGTCTTTAACAACAGCCGTACTTTGTTGAACTAACGTGGTTCAAACGATGAGACCATATGAAACAGTCTTTACTAGCTTATTCGTTTCCACAAAAATGCAGCACAAATAAGCAAGCATTTTAACGTTTTAAATACACTAATCTACTATTATTGTTCAATCGCTGGAGTGTTTTTTTTTTTTTTTTTTAATGCCTTTAAAATATGTAGTTTTGTGAACACGGACGAAGAAACGCCAGCCCCGAAGCTCATCCGTAAACCACATAAAACAGCTCATATGCGCTTAGCTCTTTAAAATGATAATCTGTTTACATTGTGTACAGTCGCTGGACTGTTTTTATTTAAATGCTTTTAAAAGAGGCTTAGTGATGTAGTTCGCAGACCGAGAGGTCGGAGCCTTGACTCTCATGTCAGTACAACAGAAAACACTGGCTGAAGGCAGCTCTCTCCGTTTTAAATAAAACTACTTGCAAACACCTGAGTTTAGCTCTTGCTGTGTTCTAAGGGGTTGACGGAATGAAATCGCTGGAACATTTAAATTTTAAAAGGCCGTATTTATTGTCATTTTCCGCTCCACACCTTCAGTGGAGTGGAATGCCTTAAACGGGGCATTATTTTTCGTACGTGACCTGTGTTTAGAGGCATTGTTGCTTGTTAGTAAGACATATGGCATAATAAATTATGTTCTTGGGCATAATTTGCAAGCTAACATGCACTACAAGTCATATCTTATATTTAACCTAAATATAAATGATTTTAATCTGTATTTTTGTGCGTCCTCTATTAAATCACCCTTTATGAGTAGTGCGCATGCGCACAAATGCCTAAGGGAACTTTCGGAGTATGACGTAAGAGGGAACCTGTGCTAAATCAAACAGAAAATACAGCGAAATGACAGGGAACAAAAAATATTAAATGAGTGATTATATGTTCAATACAGTTGCATTTTTTTGAGAACTCTAATCAGTTAAATAGCATAAGTTATTAGTTGGTGAGGTCTTTAACAACAGCCGTACTTTGTTGAACTAACGTGGTTCAAACGATGAGACCATATGAAACAGTCTTTACTAGCTTATTCGTTTCCACAAAAATGCAGCACAAATAAGCAAGCATTTTAACGTTTTAAATACACTAATCTACTATTATTGTTCAATCGCTGGAGTGTTTTTTTTTTTTTTTAATGCCTTTAAAATATGTAGTTTTGTGAACACGGACGAAGAAACGCCAGCTCCGAAGCTCATCCGTAAACCACATAAAACAGCTCATATGCGCTTAGCTCTTTAAAATGATAATCTGTTTACATTGTGTACAGTCGCTGGACTGTTTTTATTTAAATGCTTTTAAAAGAGGCTTAGTGATGTAGTTCGCAGACCGAGAGGTCGGAGCCTTGACTCTCATGTCAGTACAACAGAAAACACTGGCTGAAGGCAGCTCTCTCCGTTTTAAATAAAACTACTTGCAAACACCTGAGTTTAGCTCTTGCTGTGTTCTAAGGGGTTGACGGAATGAAATCGCTGGAACATTTAAATTTTAAAAGGCCGTATTTATTTTCATTTTCCGCTCCACACCTTCAGTGGAGTGGAATGCCTTAAACGGGGCATTATTTTTCGTACGTGACCTGTGTTTAGAGGCATTGTTGCTTGTTAGTAAGACATATGGCATAATAAATTATGTTCTTGGGCATAATTTGCAAGCTAACATGCACTACAAGTCATATCTTATATTTAACCTAAATATAAATGATTTTAATCTGTATTTTTGTGCGTCCTCTATTAAATCACCCTTTATGAGTAGTGCGCATGCGCACAAATGCCTAAGGGAACTTTCGGAGTATGACGTAAGAGGGAACCTGTGCTAAATCAAACAGAAAATACAGCGAAATGACAGGGAACAAAAAATATTAAATGAGTGATTATATGTTCAATACAGTTGCATTTTTTTGAGAACTCTAATCAGTTAAATAGCATAAGTTATTAGTTGGTGAGGTCTTTAACAACAGCCGTACTTTGTTGAACTAACGTGGTTCAAACGATGAGACCATATGAAACAGTCTTTACTAGCTTATTCGTTTCCACAAAAATGCAGCACAAATAAGCAAGCATTTTAACGTTTTAAATACACTAATCTACTATTATTGTTCAATCACTGGAGTGTTTTTATTTTATTTTATTTTTTTTATTTTTTTTTTTTTAATGCCTTTAAAATATGTAGTTTTGTGAACACGGACGAAGAAACGCCAGCTCCGAAGCTCATCCGTAAACCACATAAAACAGCTCATATGCGCTTAGCTCTTTAAAATGATAATCTGTTTACATTGTGTACAGTCGCTGGACTGTTTTTATTTAAATGCTTTTAAAAGAGGCTTAGTGATGTAGTTCGCAGACCGAGAGCTCGGAGCCTTGACTCTCATGTCAGTACAACAGAAAACACTGGCTGAAGGCAGCTCTCTCCGTTTTAAATAAAACTACTTGCAAACACCTGAGTTTAGCTCTTGCTGTGTTCTAAGGGGTTGACGGAATGAAATCGCTGGAACATTTAAATTTTAAAAGGCCGTATTTATTTTCATTTTCCGCTCCACACCTTCAGTGGAGTGGAATGCCTTAAACGGGGCATTATTTTTCGTACGTGACCTGTGGTTAGAGGCATTGTTGCTTGTTAGTAAGACATATGGCATAATAAATTATGTTCTTGGGCATAATTTGCAAGCTAACATGCACTACAAGTCATATCTTATATTTAACCTAAATATAAATGATTTTAATCTGTATTTTTGTGCGTCCTCTATTAAATCACCCTTTATGAGTAGTGCGCATGCGCACAAATGCCTAAGGGAACTTTCGGAGTATGACGTAAGAGGGAACCTGTGCTAAATCAAACAGAAAATACAGCGAAATGACAGGGAACAAAAAATATTAAATGAGTGATTATATGTTCAATACAGTTGCATTTTTTTGAGAACTCTAATCAGTTAAATAGCATAAGTTATTAGTTGGTGAGGTCTTTAACAACAGCCGTACTTTGTTGAACTAACGTGGTTCAAACGATGAGACCATATGAAACAGTCTTTACTAGCTTATTCGTTTCCACAAAAATGCAGCACAAATAAGCAAGCATTTTAACGTTTTAAATACACTAATCTACTATTATTGTTCAATCGCTGGAGTGTTTTTTTTTTTTTTTTTTTAATGCCTTTAAAATATGTAGTTTTGTGAACACGGACGAAGAAACGCCAGCCCCGAAGCTCATCCGTAAACCACATAAAACAGCTCATATGCGCTTAGCTCTTTAAAATGATAATCTGTTTACATTGTGTACAGTCGCTGGACTGTTTTTATTTAAATGCTTTTAAAAGAGGCTTAGTGATGTAGTTCGCAGACCGAGAGGTCGGAGCCTTGACTCTCATGTCAGTACAACAGAAAACACTGGCTGAAGGCAGCTCTCTCCGTTTTAAATAAAACTACTTGCAAACACCTGAGTTTAGCTCTTGCTGTGTTCTAAGGGGTTGACGGAATGAAATCGCTGGAACATTTAAATTTTAAAAGGCCGTATTTATTGTCATTTTCCGCTCCACACCTTCAGTGGAGTGGAATGCCTTAAACGGGGCATTATTTTTCGTACGTGACCTGTGTTTAGAGGCATTGTTGCTTGTTAGTAAGACATATGGCATAATAAATTATGTTCTTGGGCATAATTTGCAAGCTAACATGCACTACAAGTCATATCTTATATTTAACCTAAATATAAATGATTTTAATCTGTATTTTTGTGCGTCCTCTATTAAATCACCCTTTATGAGTAGTGCGCATGCGCACAAATGCCTAAGGGAACTTTCGGAGTATGACGTAAGAGGGAACCTGTGCTAAATCAAACAGAAAATACAGCGAAATGACAGGGAACAAAAAATATTAAATGAGTGATTATATGTTCAATACAGTTGCATTTTTTTGAGAACTCTAATCAGTTAAATAGCATAAGTTATTAGTTGGTGAGGTCTTTAACAACAGCCGTACTTTGTTGAACTAACGTGGTTCAAACGATGAGACCATATGAAACAGTCTTTACTAGCTTATTCGTTTCCACAAAAATGCAGCACAAATAAGCAAGCATTTTAACGTTTTAAATACACTAATCTACTATTATTGTTCAATCGCTGGAGTGTTTTTTTTTTTTTTAATGCCTTTAAAATATGTAGTTTTGTGAACACGGACGAAGAAACGCCAGCCCCGAAGCTCATCCGTAAACCACATAAAACAGCTCATATGCGCTTAGCTCTTTAAAATGATAATCTGTTTACATTGTGTACAGTCGCTGGACTGTTTTTATTTAAATGCTTTTAAAAGAGGCTTAGTGATGTAGTTCGCAGACCGAGAGCTCGGAGCCTTGACTCTCATGTCAGTACAACAGAAAACACTGGCTGAAGGCAGCTCTCTCCGTTTTAAATAAAACTACTTGCAAACACCTGAGTTTAGCTCTTGGTGTGTTCTAAGGGGTTGACGGAATGAAATCGCTGGAACATTTAAATTTTAAAAGGCCGTATTTATTTTCATTTTCCGCTCCACACCTTCAGTGGAGTGGAATGCCTTAAACGGGGCATTATTTTTCGTACGTGACCTGTGTTTAGAGGCATTGTTGCTTGTTAGTAAGACATATGGCATAATAAATTATGTTCTTGGGCATAATTTGCAAGCTAACATGCACTACAAATCATATCTTATATTTAACCTAAATATAAATGATTTTAATCTGTATTTTTGTGCGTCCTCTATTAAATCACCCTTTATGAGTAGTGCGCATGCGCACAAATGCCTAAGGGAACTTTCGGAGTATGACGTAAGAGGGAACCTGTGCTAAATCAAACAGAAAATACAGCGAAATGACAGGGAACAAAAAATATTAAATGAGTGATTATATGTTCAATACAGTTGCATTTTTTTGAGAACTCTAATCAGTTAAATAGCATAAGTTATTAGTTGGTGAGGTCTTTAACAACAGCCGTACTTTGTTGAACTAACGTGGTTCAAACGATGAGACCATTATGAAACAGTCTTTGCTAGCTTATTCGTTTCCACAAAAATGCAGCACAAATAAGCAAGCATTTTAACGTTTTAAATACACTAATCTACTATTATTGTTCAATCGCTGGAGTGTTTTTTTTTTTTTTTTTTTTTTTTTTTTTTTTTTTTTTTTTAATGCCTTTAAAATATGTAGTTTTGTGAACACGGACGAAGAAACGCCAGCTCCGAAGCTCATCCGTAAACCACATAAAACAGCTCATATGCGCTTAGCTCTTTAAAATGATAATCTGTTTACATTGTGTACAGTCGCTGGACTGTTTTTATTTAAATGCTTTTAAAAGAGGCTTAGTGATGTAGTTCGCAGACCGAGAGCTCGGAGCCTTGACTCTCATGTCAGTACAACAGAAAACACTGGCTGAAGGCAGCTCTCTCCGTTTTAAATAAAACTACTTGCAAACACCTGAGTTTAGCTCTTGGTGTGATCTAAGGGGTTGACGGAATGAAATCGCTGGAACATTTAAATTTTAAAGGGCCGTATTTATTTTCATTTTCCGCTCCACACCTTCAGTGGAGTGGAATGCCTTAAACGGGGCATTATTTTTCGTACGTGACCTGTGGTTAGAGGCATTATTGCTTGTTAGTAAGACATATGGCATAATAAATTATGTTCTTGGGCATAATTTGCAAGCTAACATGCACTACAAGTCATATCTTATATTTAACCTAAATATAAATGATTTTAATCTGTATTTTTGTGCGTCCTCTATTAAATCACCCTTTATGAGTAGTGCGCATGCGCACAAATGCCTAAGGGAACTTTCGGAGTATGACGTAAGAGGGAACCTGTGCTAAATCAAACAGGAAATACAGCGAAATGACAGGGAACAAAAAATATTAAATGAGTGATTATATGTTCAATACAGTTGCATTTTTTTGAGAACTCTAATCAGTTAAATAGCATAAGTTATTAGTTGGTGAGGTCTTTAACAACAGCCGTACTTTGTTGAACTAACGTGGTTCAAACGATGAGACCATATGAAACAGTCTTTACTAGCTTATTCGTTTCCACAAAAATGCAGCACAAATAAGCAAGCATTTTAACGTTTTAAATACACTAATCTACTATTATTGTTCAATCGCTGGAGTGTTTTTTTTTTTTTTTTTTTTTTTTTTAATGCCTTTAAAATATGTAGTTTTGTGAACACGGACGAAGAAACGCCAGCCCCGAAGCTCATCCGTAAACCACATAAAACAGCTCATATGCGCTTAGCTCTTTAAAATGATAATCTGTTTACATTGTGTACAGTCGCTGGACTGTTTTTATTTAAATGCTTTTAAAAGAGGCTTAGTGATGTAGTTCGCAGACCGAGAGCTCGGAGCCTTGACTCTCATGTCAGTACAACAGAAAACACTGGCTGAAGGCAGCTCTCTCCGTTTTAAATAAAACTACTTGCAAACACCTGAGTTTAGCTCTTGGTGTGTTCTAAGGGGTTGACGGAATGAAATCGCTGGAACATTTAAATTTTAAAAGGCCGTATTTATTTTCATTTTCCGCTCCACACCTTCAGTGGAGTGGAATGCCTTGAACGGGGCATTATTTTTCGTACGTGACCTGTGTTTAGAGGCATTGTTGCTTGTTAGTAAGACATATGGCATAATAAATTATGTTCTTGGGCATAATTTGCAAGCTAACATGCACTACAAGTCATATCTTATATTTAACCTAAATATAAATGATTTTAATCTGTATTTTTGTGCGTCCTCTATTAAATCACCCTTTATGAGTAGTGCGCATGCGCACAAATGCCTAAGGGAACTTTCGGAGTATGACGTAAGAGGGAACCTGTGCTAAATCAAACAGAAAATACAGCGAAATGACAGGGAACAAAAAATATTAAATGAGTGATTATATGTTCAATACAGTTGCATTTTTTTGAGAACTCTAGCATAAGTTATTAGTTGGTGAGGTCTTTAACAACAGCCGTACTTTGTTGAACTAACGTGGTTCAAACGATGAGACCATTATGAAACAGTCTTTACTAGCTTATTCGTTTCCACAAAAATGCAGCACAAATAAGCAAGCATTTTAACGTTTTAAATACACTAATCTACTATTATTGTTCAATCGCTGGAGTGTTTTTTTTTTTTTTTTAATGCCTTTAAAATATGTAGTTTTGTGAACACGGACGAAGAAACGCCAGCTCCGAAGCTCATCCGTAAACCACATAAAACAGCTCATATGCGCTTAGCTCTTTAAAATGATAATCTGTTTACATTGTGTACAGTCGCTGGACTGTTTTTATTTAAATGCTTTTAAAAGAGGCTTAGTGATGTAGTTCGCAGACCGAGAGCTCGGAGCCTTGACTCTCATGTCAGTACAACAGAAAACACTGGCTGAAGGCAGCTCTCTCCGTTTTAAATAAAACTACTTGCAAACACCTGAGTTTAGCTCTTGCTGTGTTCTAAGGGGTTGACGGAATGAAATCGCTGGAACATTTAAATTTTAAAAGGCCGTATTTATTTTCATTTTCCGCTCCACACCTTCAGTGGAGTGGAATGCCTTAAACGGGGCATTATTTTTCGTACGTGACCTGTGGTTAGAGGCATTGTTGCTTGTTAGTAAGACATATGGCATAATAAATTATGTTCTTGGGCATAATTTGCAAGCTAACATGCACTACAAGTCATATCTTATATTTAACCTAAATATAAATGATTTTAATCTGTATTTTTGTGCGTCCTCTATTAAATCACCCTTTATGAGTAGTGCGCATGCGCACAAATGCCTAAGGGAACTTTCGGAGTATGACGTAAGAGGGAACCTGTGCTAAATCAAACAGAAAATACAGCGAAATGACAGGGAACAAAAAATATTAAATGAGTGATTATATGTTCAATACAGTTGCATTTTTTTGAGAACTCTAATCAGTTAAATAGCATAAGTTATTAGTTGGTGAGGTCTTTAACAACAGCCGTACTTTGTTGAACTAACGTGGTTCAAACGATGAGACCATATGAAACAGTCTTTACTAGCTTATTCGTTTCCACAAAAATGCAGCACAAATAAGCAAGCATTTTAACGTTTTAAATACACTAATCTACTATTATTGTTCAATCGCTGGAGTGTTTTTTTTTTTTTTTTTTTAATGCCTTTAAAATATGTAGTTTTGTGAACACGGACGAAGAAACGCCAGCCCCGAAGCTCATCCGTAAACCACATAAAACAGCTCATATGCGCTTAGCTCTTTAAAATGATAATCTGTTTACATTGTGTACAGTCGCTGGACTGTTTTTATTTAAATGCTTTTAAAAGAGGCTTAGTGATGTAGTTCGCAGACCGAGAGGTCGGAGCCTTGACTCTCATGTCAGTACAACAGAAAACACTGGCTGAAGGCAGCTCTCTCCGTTTTAAATAAAACTACTTGCAAACACCTGAGTTTAGCTCTTGCTGTGTTCTAAGGGGTTGACGGAATGAAATCGCTGGAACATTTAAATTTTAAAAGGCCGTATTTATTGTCATTTTCCGCTCCACACCTTCAGTGGAGTGGAATGCCTTAAACGGGGCATTATTTTTCGTACGTGACCTGTGTTTAGAGGCATTGTTGCTTGTTAGTAAGACATATGGCATAATAAATTATGTTCTTGGGCATAATTTGCAAGCTAACATGCACTACAAGTCATATCTTATATTTAACCTAAATATAAATGATTTTAATCTGTATTTTTGTGCGTCCTCTATTAAATCACCCTTTATGAGTAGTGCGCATGCGCACAAATGCCTAAGGGAACTTTCGGAGTATGACGTAAGAGGGAACCTGTGCTAAATCAAACAGAAAATACAGCGAAATGACAGGGAACAAAAAATATTAAATGAGTGATTATATGTTCAATACAGTTGCATTTTTTTGAGAACTCTAATCAGTTAAATAGCATAAGTTATTAGTTGGTGAGGTCTTTAACAACAGCCGTACTTTGTTGAACTAACGTGGTTCAAACGATGAGACCATATGAAACAGTCTTTACTAGCTTATTCGTTTCCACAAAAATGCAGCACAAATAAGCAAGCATTTTAACGTTTTAAATACACTAATCTACTATTATTGTTCAATCGCTGGAGTGTTTTTTTTTTTTTTAATGCCTTTAAAATATGTAGTTTTGTGAACACGGACGAAGAAACGCCAGCCCCGAAGCTCATCCGTAAACCACATAAAACAGCTCATATGCGCTTAGCTCTTTAAAATGATAATCTGTTTACATTGTGTACAGTCGCTGGACTGTTTTTATTTAAATGCTTTTAAAAGAGGCTTAGTGATGTAGTTCGCAGACCGAGAGCTCGGAGCCTTGACTCTCATGTCAGTACAACAGAAAACACTGGCTGAAGGCAGCTCTCTCCGTTTTAAATAAAACTACTTGCAAACACCTGAGTTTAGCTCTTGGTGTGTTCTAAGGGGTTGACGGAATGAAATCGCTGGAACATTTAAATTTTAAAAGGCCGTATTTATTTTCATTTTCCGCTCCACACCTTCAGTGGAGTGGAATGCCTTAAACGGGGCATTATTTTTCGTACGTGACCTGTGTTTAGAGGCATTGTTGCTTGTTAGTAAGACATATGGCATAATAAATTATGTTCTTGGGCATAATTTGCAAGCTAACATGCACTACAAATCATATCTTATATTTAACCTAAATATAAATGATTTTAATCTGTATTTTTGTGCGTCCTCTATTAAATCACCCTTTATGAGTAGTGCGCATGCGCACAAATGCCTAAGGGAACTTTCGGAGTATGACGTAAGAGGGAACCTGTGCTAAATCAAACAGAAAATACAGCGAAATGACAGGGAACAAAAAATATTAAATGAGTGATTATATGTTCAATACAGTTGCATTTTTTTGAGAACTCTAATCAGTTAAATAGCATAAGTTATTAGTTGGTGAGGTCTTTAACAACAGCCGTACTTTGTTGAACTAACGTGGTTCAAACGATGAGACCATTATGAAACAGTCTTTGCTAGCTTATTCGTTTCCACAAAAATGCAGCACAAATAAGCAAGCATTTTAACGTTTTAAATACACTAATCTACTATTATTGTTCAATCGCTGGAGTGTTTTTTTTTTTTTTTTTTTTTTTTTTTTTTTTTTTTTTTTTTAATGCCTTTAAAATATGTAGTTTTGTGAACACGGACGAAGAAACGCCAGCTCCGAAGCTCATCCGTAAACCACATAAAACAGCTCATATGCGCTTAGCTCTTTAAAATGATAATCTGTTTACATTGTGTACAGTCGCTGGACTGTTTTTATTTAAATGCTTTTAAAAGAGGCTTAGTGATGTAGTTCGCAGACCGAGAGCTCGGAGCCTTGACTCTCATGTCAGTACAACAGAAAACACTGGCTGAAGGCAGCTCTCTCCGTTTTAAATAAAACTACTTGCAAACACCTGAGTTTAGCTCTTGGTGTGATCTAAGGGGTTGACGGAATGAAATCGCTGGAACATTTAAATTTTAAAGGGCCGTATTTATTTTCATTTTCCGCTCCACACCTTCAGTGGAGTGGAATGCCTTAAACGGGGCATTATTTTTCGTACGTGACCTGTGGTTAGAGGCATTATTGCTTGTTAGTAAGACATATGGCATAATAAATTATGTTCTTGGGCATAATTTGCAAGCTAACATGCACTACAAGTCATATCTTATATTTAACCTAAATATAAATGATTTTAATCTGTATTTTTGTGCGTCCTCTATTAAATCACCCTTTATGAGTAGTGCGCATGCGCACAAATGCCTAAGGGAACTTTCGGAGTATGACGTAAGAGGGAACCTGTGCTAAATCAAACAGGAAATACAGCGAAATGACAGGGAACAAAAAATATTAAATGAGTGATTATATGTTCAATACAGTTGCATTTTTTTGAGAACTCTAATCAGTTAAATAGCATAAGTTATTAGTTGGTGAGGTCTTTAACAACAGCCGTACTTTGTTGAACTAACGTGGTTCAAACGATGAGACCATATGAAACAGTCTTTACTAGCTTATTCGTTTCCACAAAAATGCAGCACAAATAAGCAAGCATTTTAACGTTTTAAATACACTAATCTACTATTATTGTTCAATCGCTGGAGTGTTTTTTTTTTTTTTTTTTTTTTTTTTTAATGCCTTTAAAATATGTAGTTTTGTGAACACGGACGAAGAAACGCCAGCCCCGAAGCTCATCCGTAAACCACATAAAACAGCTCATATGCGCTTAGCTCTTTAAAATGATAATCTGTTTACATTGTGTACAGTCGCTGGACTGTTTTTATTTAAATGCTTTTAAAAGAGGCTTAGTGATGTAGTTCGCAGACCGAGAGCTCGGAGCCTTGACTCTCATGTCAGTACAACAGAAAACACTGGCTGAAG
Source organism: Garra rufa (assembly GCF_049309525.1). Taxonomy (NCBI): domain Eukaryota; kingdom Metazoa; phylum Chordata; class Actinopteri; order Cypriniformes; family Cyprinidae; genus Garra; species Garra rufa. The sequence goes on along the minus strand of NW_027394323.1, from coordinate 71,362 downwards.
GCAGCTCTCTCCGTTTTAAATAAAACTACTTGCAAACACCTGAGTTTAGCTCTTGGTGTGTTCTAAGGGGTTGACGGAATGAAATCGCTGGAACATTTAAATTTTAAAAGGCCGTATTTATTTTCATTTTCCGCTCCACACCTTCAGTGGAGTGGAATGCCTTGAACGGGGCATTATTTTTCGTACGTGACCTGTGTTTAGAGGCATTGTTGCTTGTTAGTAAGACATATGGCATAATAAATTATGTTCTTGGGCATAATTTGCAAGCTAACATGCACTACAAGTCATATCTTATATTTAACCTAAATATAAATGATTTTAATCTGTATTTTTGTGCGTCCTCTATTAAATCACCCTTTATGAGTAGTGCGCATGCGCACAAATGCCTAAGGGAACTTTCGGAGTATGACGTAAGAGGGAACCTGTGCTAAATCAAACAGAAAATACAGCGAAATGACAGGGAACAAAAAATATTAAATGAGTGATTATATGTTCAATACAGTTGCATTTTTTTGAGAACTCTAGCATAAGTTATTAGTTGGTGAGGTCTTTAACAACAGCCGTACTTTGTTGAACTAACGTGGTTCAAACGATGAGACCATTATGAAACAGTCTTTACTAGCTTATTCGTTTCCACAAAAATGCAGCACAAATAAGCAAGCATTTTAACGTTTTAAATACACTAATCTACTATTATTGTTCAATCGCTGGAGTGTTTTTTTTTTTTTTTTAATGCCTTTAAAATATGTAGTTTTGTGAACACGGACGAAGAAACGCCAGCTCCGAAGCTCATCCGTAAACCACATAAAACAGCTCATATGCGCTTAGCTCTTTAAAATGATAATCTGTTTACATTGTGTACAGTCGCTGGACTGTTTTTATTTAAATGCTTTTAAAAGAGGCTTAGTGATGTAGTTCGCAGACCGAGAGCTCGGAGCCTTGACTCTCATGTCAGTACAACAGAAAACACTGGCTGAAGGCAGCTCTCTCCGTTTTAAATAAAACTACTTGCAAACACCTGAGTTTAGCTCTTGGTGTGATCTAAGGGGTTGACGGAATGAAATCGCTGGAACATTTAACTTTTAAAAGGCCGTATTTATTTTCATTTTCCGCTCCACACCTTCAGTGGAGTGCAGGAATGCCTTAAACGGGGCATTATTTTTCGTACGTGACCTGTGTTTAGAGGCATTGTTGCTTGTTAGTAAGACATATGGCATAATAAATTATGTTCTTGGGCATAATTTGCAAGCTAACATGCACTACAAATCATATCTTATATTTAACCTAAATATAAATGATTTTAATCTGTATTTTTGTGCGTCCTCTATTAAATCACCCTTTATGAGTAGTGCGCATGCGCACAAATGCCTAAGGGAACTTTCGGAGTATGACGTAAGAGGGAACCTGTGCTAAATCAAACAGAAAATACAGCGAAATGACAGGGAACAAAAAATATTAAATGAGTGATTATATGTTCAATACAGTTGCATTTTTTTGAGAACTCTAATCAGTTAAATAGCATAAGTTATTAGTTGGTGAGGTCTTTAACAACAGCCGTACTTTGTTGAACTAACGTGGTTCAAACGATGAGACCATTATGAAACAGTCTTTACTAGCTTATTCGTTTCCACAAAAATGCAGCACAAATAAGCAAGCATTTTAACGTTTTAAATACACTAATCTACTATTATTGTTCAATCGCTGGAGTGTTTTTTTTTTTTTTTTTTTAATGCCTTTAAAATATGTAGTTTTGTGAACACGGACGAAGAAACGCCAGCTCCGAAGCTCATCCGTAAACCACATAAAACAGCTCATATGCGCTTAGCTCTTTAAAATGATAATCTGTTTACATTGTGTACAGTCGCTGGACTGTTTTTATTTAAATGCTTTTAAAAGAGGCTTAGTGATGTAGTTCGCAGACCGAGAGCTCGGAGCCTTGACTCTCATGTCAGTACAACAGAAAACACTGGCTGAAGGCAGCTCTCTCCGTTTTAAATAAAACTACTTGCAAACACCTGAGTTTAGCTCTTGGTGTGATCTAAGGGGTTGACGGAATGAAATCGCTGGAACATTTAAATTTTAAAGGGCCGTATTTATTTTCATTTTCCGCTCCACACCTTCAGTGGAGTGGAATGCCTTAAACGGGGCATTATTTTTCGTACGTGACCTGTGGTTAGAGGCATTATTGCTTGTTAGTAAGACATATGGCATAATAAATTATGTTCTTGGGCATAATTTGCAAGCTAACATGCACTACAAGTCATATCTTATATTTAACCTAAATATAAATGATTTTAATCTGTATTTTTGTGCGTCCTCTATTAAATCACTCTTTATGAGTAGTGCGCATGCGCACAAATGCCTAAGGGAACTTTCGGAGTATGACGTAAGAGGGAACCTGTGCTAAATCAAACAGAAAATACAGCGAAATGACAGGGAACAAAAAATATTAAATGAGTGATTATATGTTCAATACAGTTGCATTTTTTTGAGAACTCTAATCAGTTAAATAGCATAAGTTATTAGTTGGTGAGGTCTTTAACAACAGCCGTACTTTGTTGAACTAACGTGGTTCAAACGATGAGACCATATGAAACAGTCTTTACTAGCTTATTCGTTTCCACAAAAATGCAGCACAAATAAGCAAGCATTTTAACGTTTTAAATACACTAATCTACTATTATTGTTCAATCGCTGGAGTGTTTTTTTTTTTTTTTTTTTTTTTTTAATGCCTTTAAAATATGTAGTTTTGTGAACACGGACGAAGAAACGCCAGCCCCGAAGCTCATCCGTAAACCACATAAAACAGCTCATATGCGCTTAGCTCTTTAAAATGATAATCTGTTTACATTGTGTACAGTCGCTGGACTGTTTTTATTTAAATGCTTTTAAAAGAGGCTTAGTGATGTAGTTCGCAGACCGAGAGGTCGGAGCCTTGACTCTCATGTCAGTACAACAGAAAACACTGGCTGAAGGCAGCTCTCTCCGTTTTAAATAAAACTACTTGCAAACACCTGAGTTTAGCTCTTGCTGTGTTCTAAGGGGTTGACGGAATGAAATCGCTGGAACATTTAAATTTTAAAAGGCCGTATTTATTTTCATTTTCCGCTCCACACCTTCAGTGGAGTGGAATGCCTTAAACGGGGCATTATTTTTCGTACGTGACCTGTGGTTAGAGGCATTGTTGCTTGTTAGTAAGACATATGGCATAATAAATTATGTTATTGGGCATAATTTGCAAGCTAACATGCACTACAAGTCATATCTTATATTTAACCTAAATATAAATGATTTTAATCTGTATTTTTGTGCGTCCTCTATTAAATCACCCTTTATGAGTAGTGCGCATGCGCACAAATGCCTAAGGGAACTTTCGGAGTATGACGTAAGAGGGAACCTGTGCTAAATCAAACAGAAAATACAGCGAAATGACAGGGAACAAAAAATATTAAATGAGTGATTATATGTTCAATACAGTTGCATTTTTTTGAGAACTCTAATCAGTTAAATAGCATAAGTTATTAGTTGGTGAGGTCTTTAACAACAGCCGTACTTTGTTGAACTAACGTGGTTCAAACGATGAGACCATATGAAACAGTCTTTACTAGCTTATTCGTTTCCACAAAAATGCAGCACAAATAAGCAAGCATTTTAACGTTTTAAATACACTAATCTACTATTATTGTTCAATCGCTGGAGTGTTTTTATTTTATTTTATTTTTTTTATTTATTTTTTTTTAATGCCTTTAAAATATGTAGTTTTGTGAACACGGACGAAGAAACGCCAGCTCCGAAGCTCATCCGTAAACCACATAAAACAGCTCATATGCGCTTAGCTCTTTAAAATGATAATCTGTTTACATTGTGTACAGTCGCTGGACTGTTTTTATTTAAATGCTTTTAAAAGAGGCTTAGTGATGTAGTTCGCAGACCGAGAGCTCGGAGCCTTGACTCTCATGTCAGTACAACAGAAAACACTGGCTGAAGGCAGCTCTCTCCGTTTTAAATAATTGCAAACACCTGAGTTTAGCTCTTGGTGTGTTCTAAGGGGTTGACGGAATGAAATCGCTGGAACATTTAAATTTTAAAAGGCCGTATTTATTTTCATTTTCCGCTCCACACCTTCAGTGGAGTGGAATGCCTTAAACGGGGCATTATTTTTCGTACGTGACCTGTGGTTAGAGGCATTGTTGCTTGTTAGTAAGACATATGGCATAATAAATTATGTTATTGGGCATAATTTGCAAGCTAACATGCACTACAAGTCATATCTTATATTTAACCTAAATATAAATGATTTTAATCTGTATTTTTGTGCGTCCTCTATTAAATCACCCTTTATGAGTAGTGCGCATGCGCACAAATGCCTAAGGGAACTTTCGGAGTATGACGTAAGAGGGAACCTGTGCTAAATCAAACAGAAAATACAGCGAAATGACAGGGAACAAAAAATATTAAATGAGTGATTATATGTTCAATACAGTTGCATTTTTTTGAGAACTCTAATCAGTTAAATAGCATAAGTTATTAGTTGGTGAGGTCTTTAACAACAGCCGTACTTTGTTGAACTAACGTGGTTCAAACGATGAGACCATATGAAACAGTCTTTACTAGCTTATTCGTTTCCACAAAAATGCAGCACAAATAAGCAAGCATTTTAACGTTTTAAATACACTAATCTACTATTATTGTTCAATCGCTGGAGTGTTTTTTTTTTTTTTTAATGCCTTTAAAATATGTAGTTTTGTGAACACGGACGAAGAAACGCCAGCTCCGAAGCTCATCCGTAAACCACATAAAACAGCTCATATGCGCTTAGCTCTTTAAAATGATAATCTGTTTACATTGTGTACAGTCGCTGGACTGTTTTTATTTAAATGCTTTTAAAAGAGGCTTAGTGATGTAGTTCGCAGACCGAGAGGTCGGAGCCTTGACTCTCATGTCAGTACAACAGAAAACACTGGCTGAAGGCAGCTCTCTCCGTTTTAAATAAAACTACTTGCAAACACCTGAGTTTAGCTCTTGCTGTGTTCTAAGGGGTTGACGGAATGAAATCGCTGGAACATTTAAATTTTAAAAGGCCGTATTTATTTTCATTTTCCGCTCCACACCTTCAGTGGAGTGGAATGCCTTAAACGGGGCATTATTTTTCGTACGTGACCTGTGTTTAGAGGCATTGTTGCTTGTTAGTAAGACATATGGCATAATAAATTATGTTCTTGGGCATAATTTGCAAGCTAACATGCACTACAAGTCATATCTTATATTTAACCTAAATATAAATGATTTTAATCTGTATTTTTGTGCGTCCTCTATTAAATCACCCTTTATGAGTAGTGCGCATGCGCACAAATGCCTAAGGGAACTTTCGGAGTATGACGTAAGAGGGAACCTGTGCTAAATCAAACAGAAAATACAGCGAAATGACAGGGAACAAAAAATATTAAATGAGTGATTATATGTTCAATACAGTTGCATTTTTTTGAGAACTCTAATCAGTTAAATAGCATAAGTTATTAGTTGGTGAGGTCTTTAACAACAGCCGTACTTTGTTGAACTAACGTGGTTCAAACGATGAGACCATATGAAACAGTCTTTACTAGCTTATTCGTTTCCACAAAAATGCAGCACAAATAAGCAAGCATTTTAACGTTTTAAATACACTAATCTACTATTATTGTTCAATCACTGGAGTGTTTTTATTTTATTTTATTTTTTTTATTTTTTTTTTTTTAATGCCTTTAAAATATGTAGTTTTGTGAACACGGACGAAGAAACGCCAGCTCCGAAGCTCATCCGTAAACCACATAAAACAGCTCATATGCGCTTAGCTCTTTAAAATGATAATCTGTTTACATTGTGTACAGTCGCTGGACTGTTTTTATTTAAATGCTTTTAAAAGAGGCTTAGTGATGTAGTTCGCAGACCGAGAGCTCGGAGCCTTGACTCTCATGTCAGTACAACAGAAAACACTGGCTGAAGGCAGCTCTCTCCGTTTTAAATAAAACTACTTGCAAACACCTGAGTTTAGCTCTTGCTGTGTTCTAAGGGGTTGACGGAATGAAATCGCTGGAACATTTAAATTTTAAAAGGCCGTATTTATTTTCATTTTCCGCTCCACACCTTCAGTGGAGTGGAATGCCTTAAACGGGGCATTATTTTTCGTACGTGACCTGTGGTTAGAGGCATTGTTGCTTGTTAGTAAGACATATGGCATAATAAATTATGTTCTTGGGCATAATTTGCAAGCTAACATGCACTACAAGTCATATCTTATATTTAACCTAAATATAAATGATTTTAATCTGTATTTTTGTGCGTCCTCTATTAAATCACCCTTTATGAGTAGTGCGCATGCGCACAAATGCCTAAGGGAACTTTCGGAGTATGACGTAAGAGGGAACCTGTGCTAAATCAAACAGAAAATACAGCGAAATGACAGGGAACAAAAAATATTAAATGAGTGATTATATGTTCAATACAGTTGCATTTTTTTGAGAACTCTAATCAGTTAAATAGCATAAGTTATTAGTTGGTGAGGTCTTTAACAACAGCCGTACTTTGTTGAACTAACGTGGTTCAAACGATGAGACCATATGAAACAGTCTTTACTAGCTTATTCGTTTCCACAAAAATGCAGCACAAATAAGCAAGCATTTTAACGTTTTAAATACACTAATCTACTATTATTGTTCAATCGCTGGAGTGTTTTTTTTTTTTTTTTTTAATGCCTTTAAAATATGTAGTTTTGTGAACACGGACGAAGAAACGCCAGCCCCGAAGCTCATCCGTAAACCACATAAAACAGCTCATATGCGCTTAGCTCTTTAAAATGATAATCTGTTTACATTGTGTACAGTCGCTGGACTGTTTTTATTTAAATGCTTTTAAAAGAGGCTTAGTGATGTAGTTCGCAGACCGAGAGGTCGGAGCCTTGACTCTCATGTCAGTACAACAGAAAACACTGGCTGAAGGCAGCTCTCTCCGTTTTAAATAAAACTACTTGCAAACACCTGAGTTTAGCTCTTGCTGTGTTCTAAGGGGTTGACGGAATGAAATCGCTGGAACATTTAAATTTTAAAAGGCCGTATTTATTGTCATTTTCCGCTCCACACCTTCAGTGGAGTGGAATGCCTTAAACGGGGCATTATTTTTCGTACGTGACCTGTGTTTAGAGGCATTGTTGCTTGTTAGTAAGACATATGGCATAATAAATTATGTTCTTGGGCATAATTTGCAAGCTAACATGCACTACAAGTCATATCTTATATTTAACCTAAATATAAATGATTTTAATCTGTATTTTTGTGCGTCCTCTATTAAATCACCCTTTATGAGTAGTGCGCATGCGCACAAATGCCTAAGGGAACTTTCGGAGTATGACGTAAGAGGGAACCTGTGCTAAATCAAACAGAAAATACAGCGAAATGACAGGGAACAAAAAATATTAAATGAGTGATTATATGTTCAATACAGTTGCATTTTTTTGAGAACTCTAATCAGTTAAATAGCATAAGTTATTAGTTGGTGAGGTCTTTAACAACAGCCGTACTTTGTTGAACTAACGTGGTTCAAACGATGAGACCATATGAAACAGTCTTTACTAGCTTATTCGTTTCCACAAAAATGCAGCACAAATAAGCAAGCATTTTAACGTTTTAAATACACTAATCTACTATTATTGTTCAATCGCTGGAGTGTTTTTTTTTTTTTTTAATGCCTTTAAAATATGTAGTTTTGTGAACACGGACGAAGAAACGCCAGCTCCGAAGCTCATCCGTAAACCACATAAAACAGCTCATATGCGCTTAGCTCTTTAAAATGATAATCTGTTTACATTGTGTACAGTCGCTGGACTGTTTTTATTTAAATGCTTTTAAAAGAGGCTTAGTGATGTAGTTCGCAGACCGAGAGGTCGGAGCCTTGACTCTCATGTCAGTACAACAGAAAACACTGGCTGAAGGCAGCTCTCTCCGTTTTAAATAAAACTACTTGCAAACACCTGAGTTTAGCTCTTGCTGTGTTCTAAGGGGTTGACGGAATGAAATCGCTGGAACATTTAAATTTTAAAAGGCCGTATTTATTTTCATTTTCCGCTCCACACCTTCAGTGGAGTGGAATGCCTTAAACGGGGCATTATTTTTCGTACGTGACCTGTGTTTAGAGGCATTGTTGCTTGTTAGTAAGACATATGGCATAATAAATTATGTTCTTGGGCATAATTTGCAAGCTAACATGCACTACAAGTCATATCTTATATTTAACCTAAATATAAATGATTTTAATCTGTATTTTTGTGCGTCCTCTATTAAATCACCCTTTATGAGTAGTGCGCATGCGCACAAATGCCTAAGGGAACTTTCGGAGTATGACGTAAGAGGGAACCTGTGCTAAATCAAACAGAAAATACAGCGAAATGACAGGGAACAAAAAATATTAAATGAGTGATTATATGTTCAATACAGTTGCATTTTTTTGAGAACTCTAATCAGTTAAATAGCATAAGTTATTAGTTGGTGAGGTCTTTAACAACAGCCGTACTTTGTTGAACTAACGTGGTTCAAACGATGAGACCATATGAAACAGTCTTTACTAGCTTATTCGTTTCCACAAAAATGCAGCACAAATAAGCAAGCATTTTAACGTTTTAAATACACTAATCTACTATTATTGTTCAATCACTGGAGTGTTTTTATTTTATTTTATTTTTTTTATTTTTTTTTTTTTAATGCCTTTAAAATATGTAGTTTTGTGAACACGGACGAAGAAACGCCAGCTCCGAAGCTCATCCGTAAACCACATAAAACAGCTCATATGCGCTTAGCTCTTTAAAATGATAATCTGTTTACATTGTGTACAGTCGCTGGACTGTTTTTATTTAAATGCTTTTAAAAGAGGCTTAGTGATGTAGTTCGCAGACCGAGAGCTCGGAGCCTTGACTCTCATGTCAGTACAACAGAAAACACTGGCTGAAGGCAGCTCTCTCCGTTTTAAATAAAACTACTTGCAAACACCTGAGTTTAGCTCTTGCTGTGTTCTAAGGGGTTGACGGAATGAAATCGCTGGAACATTTAAATTTTAAAAGGCCGTATTTATTTTCATTTTCCGCTCCACACCTTCAGTGGAGTGGAATGCCTTAAACGGGGCATTATTTTTCGTACGTGACCTGTGGTTAGAGGCATTGTTGCTTGTTAGTAAGACATATGGCATAATAAATTATGTTCTTGGGCATAATTTGCAAGCTAACATGCACTACAAGTCATATCTTATATTTAACCTAAATATAAATGATTTTAATCTGTATTTTTGTGCGTCCTCTATTAAATCACCCTTTATGAGTAGTGCGCATGCGCACAAATGCCTAAGGGAACTTTCGGAGTATGACGTAAGAGGGAACCTGTGCTAAATCAAACAGAAAATACAGCGAAATGACAGGGAACAAAAAATATTAAATGAGTGATTATATGTTCAATACAGTTGCATTTTTTTGAGAACTCTAATCAGTTAAATAGCATAAGTTATTAGTTGGTGAGGTCTTTAACAACAGCCGTACTTTGTTGAACTAACGTGGTTCAAACGATGAGACCATATGAAACAGTCTTTACTAGCTTATTCGTTTCCACAAAAATGCAGCACAAATAAGCAAGCATTTTAACGTTTTAAATACACTAATCTACTATTATTGTTCAATCGCTGGAGTGTTTTTTTTTTTTTTTTTTAATGCCTTTAAAATATGTAGTTTTGTGAACACGGACGAAGAAACGCCAGCCCCGAAGCTCATCCGTAAACCACATAAAACAGCTCATATGCGCTTAGCTCTTTAAAATGATAATCTGTTTACATTGTGTACAGTCGCTGGACTGTTTTTATTTAAATGCTTTTAAAAGAGGCTTAGTGATGTAGTTCGCAGACCGAGAGGTCGGAGCCTTGACTCTCATGTCAGTACAACAGAAAACACTGGCTGAAGGCAGCTCTCTCCGTTTTAAATAAAACTACTTGCAAACACCTGAGTTTAGCTCTTGCTGTGTTCTAAGGGGTTGACGGAATGAAATCGCTGGAACATTTAAATTTTAAAAGGCCGTATTTATTGTCATTTTCCGCTCCACACCTTCAGTGGAGTGGAATGCCTTAAACGGGGCATTATTTTTCGTACGTGACCTGTGTTTAGAGGCATTGTTGCTTGTTAGTAAGACATATGGCATAATAAATTATGTTCTTGGGCATAATTTGCAAGCTAACATGCACTACAAGTCATATCTTATATTTAACCTAAATATAAATGATTTTAATCTGTATTTTTGTGCGTCCTCTATTAAATCACCCTTTATGAGTAGTGCGCATGCGCACAAATGCCTAAGGGAACTTTCGGAGTATGACGTAAGAGGGAACCTGTGCTAAATCAAACAGAAAATACAGCGAAATGACAGGGAACAAAAAATATTAAATGAGTGATTATATGTTCAATACAGTTGCATTTTTTTGAGAACTCTAATCAGTTAAATAGCATAAGTTATTAGTTGGTGAGGTCTTTAACAACAGCCGTACTTTGTTGAACTAACGTGGTTCAAACGATGAGACCATATGAAACAGTCTTTACTAGCTTATTCGTTTCCACAAAAATGCAGCACAAATAAGCAAGCATTTTAACGTTTTAAATACACTAATCTACTATTATTGTTCAATCGCTGGAGTGTTTTTTTTTTTTTTAATGCCTTTAAAATATGTAGTTTTGTGAACACGGACGAAGAAACGCCAGCCCCGAAGCTCATCCGTAAACCACATAAAACAGCTCATATGCGCTTAGCTCTTTAAAATGATAATCTGTTTACATTGTGTACAGTCGCTGGACTGTTTTTATTTAAATGCTTTTAAAAGAGGCTTAGTGATGTAGTTCGCAGACCGAGAGCTCGGAGCCTTGACTCTCATGTCAGTACAACAGAAAACACTGGCTGAAGGCAGCTCTCTCCGTTTTAAATAAAACTACTTGCAAACACCTGAGTTTAGCTCTTGGTGTGTTCTAAGGGGTTGACGGAATGAAATCGCTGGAACATTTAAATTTTAAAAGGCCGTATTTATTTTCATTTTCCGCTCCACACCTTCAGTGGAGTGGAATGCCTTAAACGGGGCATTATTTTTCGTACGTGACCTGTGTTTAGAGGCATTGTTGCTTGTTAGTAAGACATATGGCATAATAAATTATGTTCTTGGGCATAATTTGCAAGCTAACATGCACTACAAATCATATCTTATATTTAACCTAAATATAAATGATTTTAATCTGTATTTTTGTGCGTCCTCTATTAAATCACCCTTTATGAGTAGTGCGCATGCGCACAAATGCCTAAGGGAACTTTCGGAGTATGACGTAAGAGGGAACCTGTGCTAAATCAAACAGAAAATACAGCGAAATGACAGGGAACAAAAAATATTAAATGAGTGATTATATGTTCAATACAGTTGCATTTTTTTGAGAACTCTAATCAGTTAAATAGCATAAGTTATTAGTTGGTGAGGTCTTTAACAACAGCCGTACTTTGTTGAACTAACGTGGTTCAAACGATGAGACCATTATGAAACAGTCTTTGCTAGCTTATTCGTTTCCACAAAAATGCAGCACAAATAAGCAAGCATTTTAACGTTTTAAATACACTAATCTACTATTATTGTTCAATCGCTGGAGTGTTTTTTTTTTTTTTTTTTTTTTTTTTTTTTTTTTTTTTTTTAATGCCTTTAAAATATGTAGTTTTGTGAACACGGACGAAGAAACGCCAGCTCCGAAGCTCATCCGTAAACCACATAAAACAGCTCATATGCGCTTAGCTCTTTAAAATGATAATCTGTTTACATTGTGTACAGTCGCTGGACTGTTTTTATTTAAATGCTTTTAAAAGAGGCTTAGTGATGTAGTTCGCAGACCGAGAGCTCGGAGCCTTGACTCTCATGTCAGTACAACAGAAAACACTGGCTGAAGGCAGCTCTCTCCGTTTTAAATAAAACTACTTGCAAACACCTGAGTTTAGCTCTTGGTGTGATCTAAGGGGTTGACGGAATGAAATCGCTGGAACATTTAAATTTTAAAGGGCCGTATTTATTTTCATTTTCCGCTCCACACCTTCAGTGGAGTGGAATGCCTTAAACGGGGCATTATTTTTCGTACGTGACCTGTGGTTAGAGGCATTATTGCTTGTTAGTAAGACATATGGCATAATAAATTATGTTCTTGGGCATAATTTGCAAGCTAACATGCACTACAAGTCATATCTTATATTTAACCTAAATATAAATGATTTTAATCTGTATTTTTGTGCGTCCTCTATTAAATCACCCTTTATGAGTAGTGCGCATGCGCACAAATGCCTAAGGGAACTTTCGGAGTATGACGTAAGAGGGAACCTGTGCTAAATCAAACAGGAAATACAGCGAAATGACAGGGAACAAAAAATATTAAATGAGTGATTATATGTTCAATACAGTTGCATTTTTTTGAGAACTCTAATCAGTTAAATAGCATAAGTTATTAGTTGGTGAGGTCTTTAACAACAGCCGTACTTTGTTGAACTAACGTGGTTCAAACGATGAGACCATATGAAACAGTCTTTACTAGCTTATTCGTTTCCACAAAAATGCAGCACAAATAAGCAAGCATTTTAACGTTTTAAATACACTAATCTACTATTATTGTTCAATCGCTGGAGTGTTTTTTTTTTTTTTTTTTTTTTTTTTTAATGCCTTTAAAATATGTAGTTTTGTGAACACGGACGAAGAAACGCCAGCCCCGAAGCTCATCCGTAAACCACATAAAACAGCTCATATGCGCTTAGCTCTTTAAAATGATAATCTGTTTACATTGTGTACAGTCGCTGGACTGTTTTTATTTAAATGCTTTTAAAAGAGGCTTAGTGATGTAGTTCGCAGACCGAGAGCTCGGAGCCTTGACTCTCATGTCAGTACAACAGAAAACACTGGCTGAAGGCAGCTCTCTCCGTTTTAAATAAAACTACTTGCAAACACCTGAGTTTAGCTCTTGGTGTGTTCTAAGGGGTTGACGGAATGAAATCGCTGGAACATTTAAATTTTAAAAGGCCGTATTTATTTTCATTTTCCGCTCCACACCTTCAGTGGAGTGGAATGCCTTGAACGGGGCATTATTTTTCGTACGTGACCTGTGTTTAGAGGCATTGTTGCTTGTTAGTAAGACATATGGCATAATAAATTATGTTCTTGGGCATAATTTGCAAGCTAACATGCACTACAAGTCATATCTTATATTTAACCTAAATATAAATGATTTTAATCTGTATTTTTGTGCGTCCTCTATTAAATCACCCTTTATGAGTAGTGCGCATGCGCACAAATGCCTAAGGGAACTTTCGGAGTATGACGTAAGAGGGAACCTGTGCTAAATCAAACAGAAAATACAGCGAAATGACAGGGAACAAAAAATATTAAATGAGTGATTATATGTTCAATACAGTTGCATTTTTTTGAGAACTCTAGCATAAGTTATTAGTTGGTGAGGTCTTTAACAACAGCCGTACTTTGTTGAACTAACGTGGTTCAAACGATGAGACCATTATGAAACAGTCTTTACTAGCTTATTCGTTTCCACAAAAATGCAGCACAAATAAGCAAGCATTTTAACGTTTTAAATACACTAATCTACTATTATTGTTCAATCGCTGGAGTGTTTTTTTTTTTTTTTTAATGCCTTTAAAATATGTAGTTTTGTGAACACGGACGAAGAAACGCCAGCTCCGAAGCTCATCCGTAAACCACATAAAACAGCTCATATGCGCTTAGCTCTTTAAAATGATAATCTGTTTACATTGTGTACAGTCGCTGGACTGTTTTTATTTAAATGCTTTTAAAAGAGGCTTAGTGATGTAGTTCGCAGACCGAGAGCTCGGAGCCTTGACTCTCATGTCAGTACAACAGAAAACACTGGCTGAAGGCAGCTCTCTCCGTTTTAAATAAAACTACTTGCAAACACCTGAGTTTAGCTCTTGGTGTGATCTAAGGGGTTGACGGAATGAAATCGCTGGAACATTTAACTTTTAAAAGGCCGTATTTATTTTCATTTTCCGCTCCACACCTTCAGTGGAGTGCAGGAATGCCTTAAACGGGGCATTATTTTTCGTACGTGACCTGTGTTTAGAGGCATTGTTGCTTGTTAGTAAGACATATGGCATAATAAATTATGTTCTTGGGCATAATTTGCAAGCTAACATGCACTACAAATCATATCTTATATTTAACCTAAATATAAATGATTTTAATCTGTATTTTTGTGCGTCCTCTATTAAATCACCCTTTATGAGTAGTGCGCATGCGCACAAATGCCTAAGGGAACTTTCGGAGTATGACGTAAGAGGGAACCTGTGCTAAATCAAACAGAAAATACAGCGAAATGACAGGGAACAAAAAATATTAAATGAGTGATTATATGTTCAATACAGTTGCATTTTTTTGAGAACTCTAATCAGTTAAATAGCATAAGTTATTAGTTGGTGAGGTCTTTAACAACAGCCGTACTTTGTTGAACTAACGTGGTTCAAACGATGAGACCATTATGAAACAGTCTTTACTAGCTTATTCGTTTCCACAAAAATGCAGCACAAATAAGCAAGCATTTTAACGTTTTAAATACACTAATCTACTATTATTGTTCAATCGCTGGAGTGTTTTTTTTTTTTTTTTTTTAATGCCTTTAAAATATGTAGTTTTGTGAACACGGACGAAGAAACGCCAGCTCCGAAGCTCATCCGTAAACCACATAAAACAGCTCATATGCGCTTAGCTCTTTAAAATGATAATCTGTTTACATTGTGTACAGTCGCTGGACTGTTTTTATTTAAATGCTTTTAAAAGAGGCTTAGTGATGTAGTTCGCAGACCGAGAGCTCGGAGCCTTGACTCTCATGTCAGTACAACAGAAAACACTGGCTGAAGGCAGCTCTCTCCGTTTTAAATAAAACTACTTGCAAACACCTGAGTTTAGCTCTTGGTGTGATCTAAGGGGTTGACGGAATGAAATCGCTGGAACATTTAAATTTTAAAGGGCCGTATTTATTTTCATTTTCCGCTCCACACCTTCAGTGGAGTGGAATGCCTTAAACGGGGCATTATTTTTCGTACGTGACCTGTGGTTAGAGGCATTATTGCTTGTTAGTAAGACATATGGCATAATAAATTATGTTCTTGGGCATAATTTGCAAGCTAACATGCACTACAAGTCATATCTTATATTTAACCTAAATATAAATGATTTTAATCTGTATTTTTGTGCGTCCTCTATTAAATCACTCTTTATGAGTAGTGCGCATGCGCACAAATGCCTAAGGGAACTTTCGGAGTATGACGTAAGAGGGAACCTGTGCTAAATCAAACAGAAAATACAGCGAAATGACAGGGAACAAAAAATATTAAATGAGTGATTATATGTTCAATACAGTTGCATTTTTTTGAGAACTCTAATCAGTTAAATAGCATAAGTTATTAGTTGGTGAGGTCTTTAACAACAGCCGTACTTTGTTGAACTAACGTGGTTCAAACGATGAGACCATATGAAACAGTCTTTACTAGCTTATTCGTTTCCACAAAAATGCAGCACAAATAAGCAAGCATTTTAACGTTTTAAATACACTAATCTACTATTATTGTTCAATCGCTGGAGTGTTTTTTTTTTTTTTTTTAATGCCTTTAAAATATGTAGTTTTGTGAACACGGACGAAGAAACGCCAGCCCCGAAGCTCATCCGTAAACCACATAAAACAGCTCATATGCGCTTAGCTCTTTAAAATGATAATCTGTTTACATTGTGTACAGTCGCTGGACTGTTTTTATTTAAATGCTTTTAAAAGAGGCTTAGTGATGTAGTTCGCAGACCGAGAGCTCGGAGCCTTGACTCTCATGTCAGTACAACAGAAAACACTGGCTGAAGGCAGCTCTCTCCGTTTTAAATAATTGCAAACACCTGAGTTTAGCTCTTGGTGTGTTCTAAGGGGTTGACGGAATGAAATCGCTGGAACATTTAAATTTTAAAAGGCCGTATTTATTTTCATTTTCCGCTCCACACCTTCAGTGGAGTGGAATGCCTTAAACGGGGCATTATTTTTCGTACGTGACCTGTGGTTAGAGGCATTGTTGCTTGTTAGTAAGACATATGGCATAATAAATTATGTTATTGGGCATAATTTGCAAGCTAACATGCACTACAAGTCATATCTTATATTTAACCTAAATATAAATGATTTTAATCTGTATTTTTGTGCGTCCTCTATTAAATCACCCTTTATGAGTAGTGCGCATGCGCACAAATGCCTAAGGGAACTTTCGGAGTATGACGTAAGAGGGAACCTGTGCTAAATCAAACAGAAAATACAGCGAAATGACAGGGAACAAAAAATATTAAATGAGTGATTATATGTTCAATACAGTTGCATTTTTTTGAGAACTCTAATCAGTTAAATAGCATAAGTTATTAGTTGGTGAGGTCTTTAACAACAGCCGTACTTTGTTGAACTAACGTGGTTCAAACGATGAGACCATATGAAACAGTCTTTACTAGCTTATTCGTTTCCACAAAAATGCAGCACAAATAAGCAAGCATTTTAACGTTTTAAATACACTAATCTACTATTATTGTTCAATCGCTGGAGTGTTTTTTTTTTTTTTAATGCCTTTAAAATATGTAGTTTTGTGAACACGGACGAAGAAACGCCAGCTCCGAAGCTCATCCGTAAACCACATAAAACAGCTCATATGCGCTTAGCTCTTTAAAATGATAATCTGTTTACATTGTGTACAGTCGCTGGACTGTTTTTATTTAAATGCTTTTAAAAGAGGCTTAGTGATGTAGTTCGCAGACCGAGAGCTCGGAGCCTTGACTCTCATGTCAGTACAACAGAAAACACTGGCTGAAGGCAGCTCTCTCCGTTTTAAATAAAACTACTTGCAAACACCTGAGTTTAGCTCTTGGTGTGATCTAAGGGGTTGACGGAATGAAATCGCTGGAACATTTAAATTTTAAAGGGCCGTATTTATTTTCATTTTCCGCTCCACACCTTCAGTGGAGTGGAATGCCTTAAACGGGGCATTATTTTTCGTACGTGACCTGTGGTTAGAGGCATTATTGCTTGTTAGTAAGACATATGGCATAATAAATTATGTTCTTGGGCATAATTTGCAAGCTAACATGCACTACAAGTCATATCTTATATTTAACCTAAATATAAATGATTTTAATCTGTATTTTTGTGCGTCCTCTATTAAATCACTCTTTATGAGTAGTGCGCATGCGCACAAATGCCTAAGGGAACTTTCGGAGTATGACGTAAGAGGGAACCTGTGCTAAATCAAACAGAAAATACAGCGAAATGACAGGGAACAAAAAATATTAAATGAGTGATTATATGTTCAATACAGTTGCATTTTTTTGAGAACTCTAATCAGTTAAATAGCATAAGTTATTAGTTGGTGAGGTCTTTAACAACAGCCGTACTTTGTTGAACTAACGTGGTTCAAACGATGAGACCATATGAAACAGTCTTTACTAGCTTATTCGTTTCCACAAAAATGCAGCACAAATAAGCAAGCATTTTAACGTTTTAAATACACTAATCTACTATTATTGTTCAATCGCTGGAGTGTTTTTTTTTTTTTTTTTTTTTTTTAATGCCTTTAAAATATGTAGTTTTGTGAACACGGACGAAGAAACGCCAGCCCCGAAGCTCATCCGTAAACCACATAAAACAGCTCATATGCGCTTAGCTCTTTAAAATGATAATCTGTTTACATTGTGTACAGTCGCTGGACTGTTTTTATTTAAATGCTTTTAAAAGAGGCTTAGTGATGTAGTTCGCAGACCGAGAGGTCGGAGCCTTGACTCTCATGTCAGTACAACAGAAAACACTGGCTGAAGGCAGCTCTCTCCGTTTTAAATAAAACTACTTGCAAACACCTGAGTTTAGCTCTTGGTGTGATCTAAGGGGTTGACGGAATGAAATCGCTGGAACATTTAAATTTTAAAGGGCCGTATTTATTTTCATTTTCCGCTCCACACCTTCAGTGGAGTGGAATGCCTTAAACGGGGCATTATTTTTCGTACGTGACCTGTGGTTAGAGGCATTATTGCTTGTTAGTAAGACATATGGCATAATAAATTATGTTCTTGGGCATAATTTGCAAGCTAACATGCACTACAAGTCATATCTTATATTTAACCTAAATATAAATGATTTTAATCTGTATTTTTGTGCGTCCTCTATTAAATCACCCTTTATGAGTAGTGCGCATGCGCACAAATGCCTAAGGGAACTTTCGGAGTATGACGTAAGAGGGAACCTGTGCTAAATCAAACAGAAAATACAGCGAAATGACAGGGAACAAAAAATATTAAATGAGTGATTATATGTTCAATACAGTTGCATTTTTTTGAGAACTCTAATCAGTTAAATAGCATAAGTTATTAGTTGGTGAGGTCTTTAACAACAGCCGTACTTTGTTGAACTAACGTGGTTCAAACGATGAGACCATATGAAACAGTCTTTACTAGCTTATTCGTTTCCACAAAAATGCAGCACAAATAAGCAAGCATTTTAACGTTTTAAATACACTAATCTACTATTATTGTTCAATCGCTGGAGTGTTTTTTTTTTTTTTTTTTTTTTTTTTAATGCCTTTAAAATATGTAGTTTTGTGAACACGGACGAAGAAACGCCAGCCCCGAAGCTCATCCGTAAACCACATAAAACAGCTCATATGCGCTTAGCTCTTTAAAATGATAATCTGTTTACATTGTGTAGTCGCTGGACTGTTTTTATTTAAATGCTTTTAAAAGAGGCTTAGTGATGTAGTTCGCAGACCGAGAGCTCGGAGCCTTGACTCTCATGTCAGTACAACAGAAAACACTGGCTGAAGGCAGCTCTCTCCGTTTTAAATAAAACTACTTGCAAACACCTGAGTTTAGCTCTTGGTGTGTTCTAAGGGGTTGACGGAATGAAATCGCTGGAACATTTAAATTTTAAAAGGCCGTATTTATTTTCATTTTCCGCTCCACACCTTCAGTGGAGTGGAATGCCTTAAACGGGGCATTATTTTTCGTACGTGACCTGTGTTTAGAGGCATTGTTGCTTGTTAGTAAGACATATGGCATAATAAATTATGTTCTTGGGCATAATTTGCAAGCTAACATGCACTACAAATCATATCTTATATTTAACCTAAATATAAATGATTTTAATCTGTATTTTTGTGCGTCCTCTATTAAATCACCCTTTATGAGTAGTGCGCATGCGCACAAATGCCTAAGGGAACTTTCGGAGTATGACGTAAGAGGGAACCTGTGCTAAATCAAACAGAAAATACAGCGAAATGACAGGGAACAAAAAATATTAAATGAGTGATTATATGTTCAATACAGTTGCATTTTTTTGAGAACTCTAATCAGTTAAATAGCATAAGTTATTAGTTGGTGAGGTCTTTAACAACAGCCGTACTTTGTTGAACTAACGTGGTTCAAACGATGAGACCATTATGAAACAGTCTTTACTAGCTTATTCGTTTCCACAAAAATGCAGCACAAATAAGCAAGCATTTTAACGTTTTAAATACACTAATCTACTATTATTGTTCAATCGCTGGAGTGTTTTTTTTTTTTTTTTTTTTTTTTTTTTTTTTTAATGCCTTTAAAATATGTAGTTTTGTGAACACGGACGAAGAAACGCCAGCTCCGAAGCTCATCCGTAAACCACATAAAACAGCTCATATGCGCTTAGCTCTTTAAAATGATAATCTGTTTACATTGTGTACAGTCGCTGGACTGTTTTTATTTAAATGCTTTTAAAAGAGGCTTAGTGATGTAGTTCGCAGACCGAGAGCTCGGAGCCTTGACTCTCATGTCAGTACAACAGAAAACACTGGCTGAAGGCAGCTCTCTCCGTTTTAAATAAAACTACTTGCAAACACCTGAGTTTAGCTCTTGGAGTGATCTAAGGGGTTGACGGAATGAAATCGCTGGAACATTTAAATTTTAAAGGGCCGTATTTATTTTCATTTTCCGCTCCACACCTTCAGTGGAGTGGAATGCCTTAAAAGGGGCATTATTTTTCGTACGTGACCTGTGGTTAGAGGCATTATTGCTTGTTAGTAAGACATATGGCATAATAAATTATGTTCTTGGGCATAATTTGCAAGCTAACATGCACTACAAGTCATATCTTATATTTAACCTAAATATAAATGATTTTAATCTGTATTTTTGTGCGTCCTCTATTAAATCACCCTTTATGAGTAGTGCGCATGCGCACAAATGCCTAAGGGAACTTTCGGAGTATGACGTAAGAGGGAACCTGTGCTAAATCAAACAGAAAATACAGCGAAATGACAGGGAACAAAAAATATTAAATGAGTGATTATATGTTCAATACAGTTGCATTTTTTTGAGAACTCTAATCAGTTAAATAGCATAAGTTATTAGTTGGTGAGGTCTTTAACAACAGCCGTACTTTGTTGAACTAACGTGGTTCAAACGATGAGACCATATGAAACAGTCTTTACTAGCTTATTCGTTTCCACAAAAATGCAGCACAAATAAGCAAGCATTTTAACGTTTTAAATACACTAATCTACTATTATTGTTCAATCGCTGGAGTGTTTTTTTTTTTTTTAATGCCTTTAAAATATGTAGTTTTGTGAACACGGACGAAGAAACGCCAGCTCCGAAGCTCATCCGTAAACCACATAAAACAGCTCATATGCGCTTAGCTCTTTAAAATGATAATCTGTTTACATTGTGTACAGTCGCTGGACTGTTTTTATTTAAATGCTTTTAAAAGAGGCTTAGTGATGTAGTTCGCAGACCGAGAGCTCGGAGCCTTGACTCTCATGTCAGTACAACAGAAAACACTGGCTGAAGGCAGCTCTCTCCGTTTTAAATAAAACTACTTGCAAACACCTGAGTTTAGCTCTTGGTGTGATCTAAGGGGTTGACGGAATGAAATCGCTGGAACATTTAAATTTTAAAGGGCCGTATTTAATTTCATTTTCCGCTCCACACCTTTAGTGGAGTGGAATGCCTTAAATGGGGCATTATTTTTCGTACGTGACCTGTGTTTAGAGGCATTGTTGCTTGTTAGTAAGACATATGGCATAATAAATTATGTTCTTGGGCATAATTTGCAAGCCAACATGCACTACAAATCATATCTTATATTTAACCTAAATATAAATGATTTTAATCTGTATTTTTGTGCGTCCTCTATTAAATCACCCTTTATGAGTAGTGCGCATGCGCACAAATGCCTAAGGGAACTTTCGGAGTATGACGTAAGAGGGAACCTGTGCTAAATCAAACAGAAAATACAGCGAAATGACAGGGAACAAAAAATATTAAATGAGTGATTATATGTTCAATACAGTTGCATTTTTTTGAGAACTCTAATCAGTTAAATAGCATAAGTTATTAGTTGGTGAGGTCTTTAACAACAGCCGTACTTTGTTGAACTAACGTGGTTCAAACGATGAGACCATTATGAAACAGTCTTTACTAGCTTATTCGTTTCCACAAAAATGCAGCACAAATAAGCAAGCATTTTAACGTTTTAAATACACTAATCTACTATTATTGTTCAATCGCTGGAGTGTTTTTTTTTTTTTTTTTTAATGCCTTTAAAATATGTAGTTTTGTGAACACGGACGAAGAAACGCCAGCTCCGAAGCTCATCCGTAAACCACATAAAACAGCTCATATGCGCTTAGCTCTTTAAAATGATAATCTGTTTACATTGTGTACAGTCGCTGGACTGTTTTTATTTAAATGCTTTTAAAAGAGGCTTAGTGATGTAGTTCGCAGACCGAGAGCTCGGAGCCTTGACTCTCATGTCAGTACAACAGAAAACACTGGCTGAAGGCAGCTCTCTCCGTTTTAAATAAAACTACTTGCAAACACCTGAGTTTAGCTCTTGGTGTGATCTAAGGGGTTGACGGAATGAAATCGCTGGAACATTTAAATTTTAAAGGGCCGTATTTATTTTCATTTTCCGCTCCACACCTTCAGTGGAGTGGAATGCCTTAAACGGGGCATTATTTTTCGTACGTGACCTGTGGTTAGAGGCATTATTGCTTGTTAGTAAGACATATGGCATAATAAATTATGTTCTTGGGCATAATTTGCAAGCTAACATGCACTACAAGTCATATCTTATATTTAACCTAAATATAAATGATTTTAATCTGTATTTTTGTGCGTCCTCTATTAAATCACTCTTTATGAGTAGTGCGCATGCGCACAAATGCCTAAGGGAACTTTCGGAGTATGACGTAAGAGGGAACCTGTGCTAAATCAAACAGAAAATACAGCGAAATGACAGGGAACAAAAAATATTAAATGAGTGATTATATGTTCAATACAGTTGCATTTTTTTTGAGAACTCTAATCAGTTAAATAGCATAAGTTATTAGTTGGTGAGGTCTTTAACAACAGCCGTACTTTGTTGAACTAACGTGGTTCAAACGATGAGACCATATGAAACAGTCTTTACTAGCTTATTCGTTTCCACAAAAATGCAGCACAAATAAGCAAGCATTTTAACGTTTTAAATACACTAATCTACTATTATTGTTCAATCGCTGGAGTGTTTTTATTTTATTTTATTTTTTTTATTTATTTTTTTTTAATGCCTTTAAAATATGTAGTTTTGTGAACACGGACGAAGAAACGCCAGCTCCGAAGCTCATCCGTAAACCACATAAAACAGCTCATATGCGCTTAGCTCTTTAAAATGATAATCTGTTTACATTGTGTACAGTCGCTGGACTGTTTTTATTTAAATGCTTTTAAAAGAGGCTTAGTGATGTAGTTCGCAGACCGAGAGCTCGGAGCCTTGACTCTCATGTCAGTACAACAGAAAACACTGGCTGAAGGCAGCTCTCTCCGTTTTAAATAAAACTACTTGCAAACACCTGAGTTTAGCTCTTGGTGTGATCTAAGGGGTTGACGGAATGAAATCGCTGGAACATTTAAATTTTAAAGGGCCGTATTTATTTTCATTTTCCGCTCCACACCTTCAGTGGAGTGGAATGCCTTAAACGGGGCATTATTTTTCGTACGTGACCTGTGGTTAGAGGCATTATTGCTTGTTAGTAAGACATATGGCATAATAAATTATGTTCTTGGGCATAATTTGCAAGCTAACATGCACTACAAGTCATATCTTATATTTAACCTAAATATAAATGATTTTAATCTGTATTTTTGTGCGTCCTCTATTAAATCACTCTTTATGAGTAGTGCGCATGCGCACAAATGCCTAAGGGAACTTTCGGAGTATGACGTAAGAGGGAACCTGTGCTAAATCAAACAGAAAATACAGCGAAATGACAGGGAACAAAAAATATTAAATGAGTGATTATATGTTCAATACAGTTGCATTTTTTTGAGAACTCTAATCAGTTAAATAGCATAAGTTATTAGTTGGTGAGGTCTTTAACAACAGCCGTACTTTGTTGAACTAACGTGGTTCAAACGATGAGACCATATGAAACAGTCTTTACTAGCTTATTCGTTTCCACAAAAATGCAGCACAAATAAGCAAGCATTTTAACGTTTTAAATACACTAATCTACTATTATTGTTCAATCGCTGGAGTGTTTTTTTTTTTTTTTAATGCCTTTAAAATATGTAGTTTTGTGAACACGGACGAAGAAACGCCAGCCCCGAAGCTCATCCGTAAACCACATAAAACAGCTCATATGCGCTTAGCTCTTTAAAATGATAATCTGTTTACATTGTGTACAGTCGCTGGACTGTTTTTATTTAAATGCTTTTAAAAGAGGCTTAGTGATGTAGTTCGCAGACCGAGAGCTCGGAGCCTTGACTCTCATGTCAGTACAACAGAAAACACTGGCTGAAGGCAGCTCTCTCCGTTTTAAATAATTGCAAACACCTGAGTTTAGCTCTTGGTGTGTTCTAAGGGGTTGACGGAATGAAATCGCTGGAACATTTAAATTTTAAAAGGCCGTATTTATTTTCATTTTCCGCTCCACACCTTCAGTGGAGTGGAATGCCTTAAACGGGGCATTATTTTTCGTACGTGACCTGTGGTTAGAGGCATTGTTGCTTGTTAGTAAGACATATGGCATAATAAATTATGTTATTGGGCATAATTTGCAAGCTAACATGCACTACAAGTCATATCTTATATTTAACCTAAATATAAATGATTTTAATCTGTATTTTTGTGCGTCCTCTATTAAATCACCCTTTATGAGTAGTGCGCATGCGCACAAATGCCTAAGGGAACTTTCGGAGTATGACGTAAGAGGGAACCTGTGCTAAATCAAACAGAAAATACAGCGAA
The DNA here is from genome assembly GCF_049309525.1 of Garra rufa. NCBI lineage: Eukaryota > Metazoa > Chordata > Actinopteri > Cypriniformes > Cyprinidae > Garra > Garra rufa. The sequence goes on along the minus strand of NW_027394323.1, from coordinate 47,007 downwards.
ATGACAGGGAACAAAAAATATTAAATGAGTGATTATATGTTCAATACAGTTGCATTTTTTTGAGAACTCTAATCAGTTAAATAGCATAAGTTATTAGTTGGTGAGGTCTTTAACAACAGCCGTACTTTGTTGAACTAACGTGGTTCAAACGATGAGACCATATGAAACAGTCTTTACTAGCTTATTCGTTTCCACAAAAATGCAGCACAAATAAGCAAGCATTTTAACGTTTTAAATACACTAATCTACTATTATTGTTCAATCGCTGGAGTGTTTTTTTTTTTTTTAATGCCTTTAAAATATGTAGTTTTGTGAACACGGACGAAGAAACGCCAGCTCCGAAGCTCATCCGTAAACCACATAAAACAGCTCATATGCGCTTAGCTCTTTAAAATGATAATCTGTTTACATTGTGTACAGTCGCTGGACTGTTTTTATTTAAATGCTTTTAAAAGAGGCTTAGTGATGTAGTTCGCAGACCGAGAGCTCGGAGCCTTGACTCTCATGTCAGTACAACAGAAAACACTGGCTGAAGGCAGCTCTCTCCGTTTTAAATAAAACTACTTGCAAACACCTGAGTTTAGCTCTTGGTGTGATCTAAGGGGTTGACGGAATGAAATCGCTGGAACATTTAAATTTTAAAGGGCCGTATTTATTTTCATTTTCCGCTCCACACCTTCAGTGGAGTGGAATGCCTTAAACGGGGCATTATTTTTCGTACGTGACCTGTGGTTAGAGGCATTATTGCTTGTTAGTAAGACATATGGCATAATAAATTATGTTCTTGGGCATAATTTGCAAGCTAACATGCACTACAAGTCATATCTTATATTTAACCTAAATATAAATGATTTTAATCTGTATTTTTGTGCGTCCTCTATTAAATCACTCTTTATGAGTAGTGCGCATGCGCACAAATGCCTAAGGGAACTTTCGGAGTATGACGTAAGAGGGAACCTGTGCTAAATCAAACAGAAAATACAGCGAAATGACAGGGAACAAAAAATATTAAATGAGTGATTATATGTTCAATACAGTTGCATTTTTTTGAGAACTCTAATCAGTTAAATAGCATAAGTTATTAGTTGGTGAGGTCTTTAACAACAGCCGTACTTTGTTGAACTAACGTGGTTCAAACGATGAGACCATATGAAACAGTCTTTACTAGCTTATTCGTTTCCACAAAAATGCAGCACAAATAAGCAAGCATTTTAACGTTTTAAATACACTAATCTACTATTATTGTTCAATCGCTGGAGTGTTTTTTTTTTTTTTTTTTTTTTTTTAATGCCTTTAAAATATGTAGTTTTGTGAACACGGACGAAGAAACGCCAGCCCCGAAGCTCATCCGTAAACCACATAAAACAGCTCATATGCGCTTAGCTCTTTAAAATGATAATCTGTTTACATTGTGTACAGTCGCTGGACTGTTTTTATTTAAATGCTTTTAAAAGAGGCTTAGTGATGTAGTTCGCAGACCGAGAGGTCGGAGCCTTGACTCTCATGTCAGTACAACAGAAAACACTGGCTGAAGGCAGCTCTCTCCGTTTTAAATAAAACTACTTGCAAACACCTGAGTTTAGCTCTTGCTGTGTTCTAAGGGGTTGACGGAATGAAATCGCTGGAACATTTAAATTTTAAAAGGCCGTATTTATTTTCATTTTCCGCTCCACACCTTCAGTGGAGTGGAATGCCTTAAACGGGGCATTATTTTTCGTACGTGACCTGTGTTTAGAGGCATTGTTGCTTGTTAGTAAGACATATGGCATAATAAATTATGTTCTTGGGCATAATTTGCAAGCTAACATGCACTACAAGTCATATCTTATATTTAACCTAAATATAAATGATTTTAATCTGTATTTTTGTGCGTCCTCTATTAAATCACCCTTTATGAGTAGTGCGCATGCGCACAAATGCCTAAGGGAACTTTCGGAGTATGACGTAAGAGGGAACCTGTGCTAAATCAAACAGAAAATACAGCGAAATGACAGGGAACAAAAAATATTAAATGAGTGATTATATGTTCAATACAGTTGCATTTTTTTGAGAACTCTAATCAGTTAAATAGCATAAGTTATTAGTTGGTGAGGTCTTTAACAACAGCCGTACTTTGTTGAACTAACGTGGTTCAAACGATGAGACCATATGAAACAGTCTTTACTAGCTTATTCGTTTCCACAAAAATGCAGCACAAATAAGCAAGCATTTTAACGTTTTAAATACACTAATCTACTATTATTGTTCAATCACTGGAGTGTTTTTATTTTATTTTATTTTTTTTATTTATTTTTTTTTAATGCCTTTAAAATATGTAGTTTTGTGAACACGGACGAAGAAACGCCAGCTCCGAAGCTCATCCGTAAACCACATAAAACAGCTCATATGCGCTTAGCTCTTTAAAATGATAATCTGTTTACATTGTGTACAGTCGCTGGACTGTTTTTATTTAAATGCTTTTAAAAGAGGCTTAGTGATGTAGTTCGCAGACCGAGAGCTCGGAGCCTTGACTCTCATGTCAGTACAACAGAAAACACTGGCTGAAGGCAGCTCTCTCCGTTTTAAATAAAACTACTTGCAAACACCTGAGTTTAGCTCTTGCTGTGTTCTAAGGGGTTGACGGAATGAAATCGCTGGAACATTTAAATTTTAAAAGGCCGTATTTATTTTCATTTTCCGCTCCACACCTTCAGTGGAGTGGAATGCCTTAAACGGGGCATTATTTTTCGTACGTGACCTGTGGTTAGAGGCATTGTTGCTTGTTAGTAAGACATATGGCATAATAAATTATGTTCTTGGGCATAATTTGCAAGCTAACATGCACTACAAGTCATATCTTATATTTAACCTAAATATAAATGATTTTAATCTGTATTTTTGTGCGTCCTCTATTAAATCACCCTTTATGAGTAGTGCGCATGCGCACAAATGCCTAAGGGAACTTTCGGAGTATGACGTAAGAGGGAACCTGTGCTAAATCAAACAGAAAATACAGCGAAATGACAGGGAACAAAAAATATTAAATGAGTGATTATATGTTCAATACAGTTGCATTTTTTTGAGAACTCTAATCAGTTAAATAGCATAAGTTATTAGTTGGTGAGGTCTTTAACAACAGCCGTACTTTGTTGAACTAACGTGGTTCAAACGATGAGACCATATGAAACAGTCTTTACTAGCTTATTCGTTTCCACAAAAATGCAGCACAAATAAGCAAGCATTTTAACGTTTTAAATACACTAATCTACTATTATTGTTCAATCGCTGGAGTGTTTTTTTTTTTTTTTTTTTAATGCCTTTAAAATATGTAGTTTTGTGAACACGGACGAAGAAACGCCAGCCCCGAAGCTCATCCGTAAACCACATAAAACAGCTCATATGCGCTTAGCTCTTTAAAATGATAATCTGTTTACATTGTGTACAGTCGCTGGACTGTTTTTATTTAAATGCTTTTAAAAGAGGCTTAGTGATGTAGTTCGCAGACCGAGAGGTCGGAGCCTTGACTCTCATGTCAGTACAACAGAAAACACTGGCTGAAGGCAGCTCTCTCCGTTTTAAATAAAACTACTTGCAAACACCTGAGTTTAGCTCTTGCTGTGTTCTAAGGGGTTGACGGAATGAAATCGCTGGAACATTTAAATTTTAAAAGGCCGTATTTATTGTCATTTTCCGCTCCACACCTTCAGTGGAGTGGAATGCCTTAAACGGGGCATTATTTTTCGTACGTGACCTGTGTTTAGAGGCATTGTTGCTTGTTAGTAAGACATATGGCATAATAAATTATGTTCTTGGGCATAATTTGCAAGCTAACATGCACTACAAGTCATATCTTATATTTAACCTAAATATAAATGATTTTAATCTGTATTTTTGTGCGTCCTCTATTAAATCACCCTTTATGAGTAGTGCGCATGCGCACAAATGCCTAAGGGAACTTTCGGAGTATGACGTAAGAGGGAACCTGTGCTAAATCAAACAGAAAATACAGCGAAATGACAGGGAACAAAAAATATTAAATGAGTGATTATATGTTCAATACAGTTGCATTTTTTTGAGAACTCTAATCAGTTAAATAGCATAAGTTATTAGTTGGTGAGGTCTTTAACAACAGCCGTACTTTGTTGAACTAACGTGGTTCAAACGATGAGACCATATGAAACAGTCTTTACTAGCTTATTCGTTTCCACAAAAATGCAGCACAAATAAGCAAGCATTTTAACGTTTTAAATACACTAATCTACTATTATTGTTCAATCGCTGGAGTGTTTTTTTTTTTTTTAATGCCTTTAAAATATGTAGTTTTGTGAACACGGACGAAGAAACGCCAGCCCCGAAGCTCATCCGTAAACCACATAAAACAGCTCATATGCGCTTAGCTCTTTAAAATGATAATCTGTTTACATTGTGTACAGTCGCTGGACTGTTTTTATTTAAATGCTTTTAAAAGAGGCTTAGTGATGTAGTTCGCAGACCGAGAGCTCGGAGCCTTGACTCTCATGTCAGTACAACAGAAAACACTGGCTGAAGGCAGCTCTCTCCGTTTTAAATAAAACTACTTGCAAACACCTGAGTTTAGCTCTTGGTGTGTTCTAAGGGGTTGACGGAATGAAATCGCTGGAACATTTAAATTTTAAAAGGCCGTATTTATTTTCATTTTCCGCTCCACACCTTCAGTGGAGTGGAATGCCTTAAACGGGGCATTATTTTTCGTACGTGACCTGTGTTTAGAGGCATTGTTGCTTGTTAGTAAGACATATGGCATAATAAATTATGTTCTTGGGCATAATTTGCAAGCTAACATGCACTACAAATCATATCTTATATTTAACCTAAATATAAATGATTTTAATCTGTATTTTTGTGCGTCCTCTATTAAATCACCCTTTATGAGTAGTGCGCATGCGCACAAATGCCTAAGGGAACTTTCGGAGTATGACGTAAGAGGGAACCTGTGCTAAATCAAACAGAAAATACAGCGAAATGACAGGGAACAAAAAATATTAAATGAGTGATTATATGTTCAATACAGTTGCATTTTTTTGAGAACTCTAATCAGTTAAATAGCATAAGTTATTAGTTGGTGAGGTCTTTAACAACAGCCGTACTTTGTTGAACTAACGTGGTTCAAACGATGAGACCATTATGAAACAGTCTTTACTAGCTTATTCGTTTCCACAAAAATGCAGCACAAATAAGCAAGCATTTTAACGTTTTAAATACACTAATCTACTATTATTGTTCAATCGCTGGAGTGTTTTTTTTTTTTTTTTTTTTTTTTTTTTTTTTTTTTTTTTTAATGCCTTTAAAATATGTAGTTTTGTGAACACGGACGAAGAAACGCCAGCTCCGAAGCTCATCCGTAAACCACATAAAACAGCTCATATGCGCTTAGCTCTTTAAAATGATAATCTGTTTACATTGTGTACAGTCGCTGGACTGTTTTTATTTAAATGCTTTTAAAAGAGGCTTAGTGATGTAGTTCGCAGACCGAGAGCTCGGAGCCTTGACTCTCATGTCAGTACAACAGAAAACACTGGCTGAAGGCAGCTCTCTCCGTTTTAAATAAAACTACTTGCAAACACCTGAGTTTAGCTCTTGGTGTGATCTAAGGGGTTGACGGAATGAAATCGCTGGAACATTTAAATTTTAAAGGGCCGTATTTATTTTCATTTTCCGCTCCACACCTTCAGTGGAGTGGAATGCCTTAAACGGGGCATTATTTTTCGTACGTGACCTGTGGTTAGAGGCATTATTGCTTGTTAGTAAGACATATGGCATAATAAATTATGTTCTTGGGCATAATTTGCAAGCTAACATGCACTACAAGTCATATCTTATATTTAACCTAAATATAAATGATTTTAATCTGTATTTTTGTGCGTCCTCTATTAAATCACCCTTTATGAGTAGTGCGCATGCGCACAAATGCCTAAGGGAACTTTCGGAGTATGACGTAAGAGGGAACCTGTGCTAAATCAAACAGGAAATACAGCGAAATGACAGGGAACAAAAAATATTAAATGAGTGATTATATGTTCAATACAGTTGCATTTTTTTGAGAACTCTAATCAGTTAAATAGCATAAGTTATTAGTTGGTGAGGTCTTTAACAACAGCCGTACTTTGTTGAACTAACGTGGTTCAAACGATGAGACCATATGAAACAGTCTTTACTAGCTTATTCGTTTCCACAAAAATGCAGCACAAATAAGCAAGCATTTTAACGTTTTAAATACACTAATCTACTATTATTGTTCAATCGCTGGAGTGTTTTTTTTTTTTTTTTTTTTTTTTTTAATGCCTTTAAAATATGTAGTTTTGTGAACACGGACGAAGAAACGCCAGCCCCGAAGCTCATCCGTAAACCACATAAAACAGCTCATATGCGCTTAGCTCTTTAAAATGATAATCTGTTTACATTGTGTACAGTCGCTGGACTGTTTTTATTTAAATGCTTTTAAAAGAGGCTTAGTGATGTAGTTCGCAGACCGAGAGCTCGGAGCCTTGACTCTCATGTCAGTACAACAGAAAACACTGGCTGAAGGCAGCTCTCTCCGTTTTAAATAAAACTACTTGCAAACACCTGAGTTTAGCTCTTGGTGTGTTCTAAGGGGTTGACGGAATGAAATCGCTGGAACATTTAAATTTTAAAAGGCCGTATTTATTTTCATTTTCCGCTCCACACCTTCAGTGGAGTGGAATGCCTTGAACGGGGCATTATTTTTCGTACGTGACCTGTGTTTAGAGGCATTGTTGCTTGTTAGTAAGACATATGGCATAATAAATTATGTTCTTGGGCATAATTTGCAAGCTAACATGCACTACAAGTCATATCTTATATTTAACCTAAATATAAATGATTTTAATCTGTATTTTTGTGCGTCCTCTATTAAATCACCCTTTATGAGTAGTGCGCATGCGCACAAATGCCTAAGGGAACTTTCGGAGTATGACGTAAGAGGGAACCTGTGCTAAATCAAACAGAAAATACAGCGAAATGACAGGGAACAAAAAATATTAAATGAGTGATTATATGTTCAATACAGTTGCATTTTTTTGAGAACTCTAATCAGTTAAATAGCATAAGTTATTAGTTGGTGAGGTCTTTAACAACAGCCGTACTTTGTTGAACTAACGTGGTTCAAACGATGAGACCATTATGAAACAGTCTTTACTAGCTTATTCGTTTCCACAAAAATGCAGCACAAATAAGCAAGCATTTTAACGTTTTAAATACACTAATCTACTATTATTGTTCAATCGCTGGAGTGTTTTTTTTTTTTTTTTTTTTTTTTTTTTTTTAATGCCTTTAAAATATGTAGTTTTGTGAACACGGACGAAGAAACGCCAGCTCCGAAGCTCATCCGTAAACCACATAAAACAGCTCATATGCGCTTAGCTCTTTAAAATGATAATCTGTTTACATTGTGTACAGTCGCTGGACTGTTTTTATTTAAATGCTTTTAAAAGAGGCTTAGTGATGTAGTTCGCAGACCGAGAGCTCGGAGCCTTGACTCTCATGTCAGTACAACAGAAAACACTGGCTGAAGGCAGCTCTCTCCGTTTTAAATAATTGCAAACACCTGAGTTTAGCTCTTGGTGTGTTCTAAGGGGTTGACGGAATGAAATCGCTGGAACATTTAAATTTTAAAAGGCCGTATTTATTTTCATTTTCCGCTCCACACCTTCAGTGGAGTGGAATGCCTTAAACGGGGCATTATTTTTCGTACGTGACCTGTGGTTAGAGGCATTGTTGCTTGTTAGTAAGACATATGGCATAATAAATTATGTTATTGGGCATAATTTGCAAGCTAACATGCACTACAAGTCATATCTTATATTTAACCTAAATATAAATGATTTTAATCTGTATTTTTGTGCGTCCTCTATTAAATCACCCTTTATGAGTAGTGCGCATGCGCACAAATGCCTAAGGGAACTTTCGGAGTATGACGTAAGAGGGAACCTGTGCTAAATCAAACAGAAAATACAGCGAAATGACAGGGAACAAAAAATATTAAATGAGTGATTATATGTTCAATACAGTTGCATTTTTTTGAGAACTCTAATCAGTTAAATAGCATAAGTTATTAGTTGGTGAGGTCTTTAACAACAGCCGTACTTTGTTGAACTAACGTGGTTCAAACGATGAGACCATATGAAACAGTCTTTACTAGCTTATTCGTTTCCACAAAAATGCAGCACAAATAAGCAAGCATTTTAACGTTTTAAATACACTAATCTACTATTATTGTTCAATCGCTGGAGTGTTTTTTTTTTTTTTTAATGCCTTTAAAATATGTAGTTTTGTGAACACGGACGAAGAAACGCCAGCTCCGAAGCTCATCCGTAAACCACATAAAACAGCTCATATGCGCTTAGCTCTTTAAAATGATAATCTGTTTACATTGTGTACAGTCGCTGGACTGTTTTTATTTAAATGCTTTTAAAAGAGGCTTAGTGATGTAGTTCGCAGACCGAGAGGTCGGAGCCTTGACTCTCATGTCAGTACAACAGAAAACACTGGCTGAAGGCAGCTCTCTCCGTTTTAAATAAAACTACTTGCAAACACCTGAGTTTAGCTCTTGCTGTGTTCTAAGGGGTTGACGGAATGAAATCGCTGGAACATTTAAATTTTAAAAGGCCGTATTTATTTTCATTTTCCGCTCCACACCTTCAGTGGAGTGGAATGCCTTAAACGGGGCATTATTTTTCGTACGTGACCTGTGTTTAGAGGCATTGTTGCTTGTTAGTAAGACATATGGCATAATAAATTATGTTCTTGGGCATAATTTGCAAGCTAACATGCACTACAAGTCATATCTTATATTTAACCTAAATATAAATGATTTTAATCTGTATTTTTGTGCGTCCTCTATTAAATCACCCTTTATGAGTAGTGCGCATGCGCACAAATGCCTAAGGGAACTTTCGGAGTATGACGTAAGAGGGAACCTGTGCTAAATCAAACAGAAAATACAGCGAAATGACAGGGAACAAAAAATATTAAATGAGTGATTATATGTTCAATACAGTTGCATTTTTTTGAGAACTCTAATCAGTTAAATAGCATAAGTTATTAGTTGGTGAGGTCTTTAACAACAGCCGTACTTTGTTGAACTAACGTGGTTCAAACGATGAGACCATATGAAACAGTCTTTACTAGCTTATTCGTTTCCACAAAAATGCAGCACAAATAAGCAAGCATTTTAACGTTTTAAATACACTAATCTACTATTATTGTTCAATCACTGGAGTGTTTTTATTTTATTTTATTTTTTTTATTTTTTTTTTTTTAATGCCTTTAAAATATGTAGTTTTGTGAACACGGACGAAGAAACGCCAGCTCCGAAGCTCATCCGTAAACCACATAAAACAGCTCATATGCGCTTAGCTCTTTAAAATGATAATCTGTTTACATTGTGTACAGTCGCTGGACTGTTTTTATTTAAATGCTTTTAAAAGAGGCTTAGTGATGTAGTTCGCAGACCGAGAGCTCGGAGCCTTGACTCTCATGTCAGTACAACAGAAAACACTGGCTGAAGGCAGCTCTCTCCGTTTTAAATAAAACTACTTGCAAACACCTGAGTTTAGCTCTTGCTGTGTTCTAAGGGGTTGACGGAATGAAATCGCTGGAACATTTAAATTTTAAAAGGCCGTATTTATTTTCATTTTCCGCTCCACACCTTCAGTGGAGTGGAATGCCTTAAACGGGGCATTATTTTTCGTACGTGACCTGTGGTTAGAGGCATTGTTGCTTGTTAGTAAGACATATGGCATAATAAATTATGTTCTTGGGCATAATTTGCAAGCTAACATGCACTACAAGTCATATCTTATATTTAACCTAAATATAAATGATTTTAATCTGTATTTTTGTGCGTCCTCTATTAAATCACCCTTTATGAGTAGTGCGCATGCGCACAAATGCCTAAGGGAACTTTCGGAGTATGACGTAAGAGGGAACCTGTGCTAAATCAAACAGAAAATACAGCGAAATGACAGGGAACAAAAAATATTAAATGAGTGATTATATGTTCAATACAGTTGCATTTTTTTGAGAACTCTAATCAGTTAAATAGCATAAGTTATTAGTTGGTGAGGTCTTTAACAACAGCCGTACTTTGTTGAACTAACGTGGTTCAAACGATGAGACCATATGAAACAGTCTTTACTAGCTTATTCGTTTCCACAAAAATGCAGCACAAATAAGCAAGCATTTTAACGTTTTAAATACACTAATCTACTATTATTGTTCAATCGCTGGAGTGTTTTTTTTTTTTTTTTTTAATGCCTTTAAAATATGTAGTTTTGTGAACACGGACGAAGAAACGCCAGCCCCGAAGCTCATCCGTAAACCACATAAAACAGCTCATATGCGCTTAGCTCTTTAAAATGATAATCTGTTTACATTGTGTACAGTCGCTGGACTGTTTTTATTTAAATGCTTTTAAAAGAGGCTTAGTGATGTAGTTCGCAGACCGAGAGGTCGGAGCCTTGACTCTCATGTCAGTACAACAGAAAACACTGGCTGAAGGCAGCTCTCTCCGTTTTAAATAAAACTACTTGCAAACACCTGAGTTTAGCTCTTGCTGTGTTCTAAGGGGTTGACGGAATGAAATCGCTGGAACATTTAAATTTTAAAAGGCCGTATTTATTGTCATTTTCCGCTCCACACCTTCAGTGGAGTGGAATGCCTTAAACGGGGCATTATTTTTCGTACGTGACCTGTGTTTAGAGGCATTGTTGCTTGTTAGTAAGACATATGGCATAATAAATTATGTTCTTGGGCATAATTTGCAAGCTAACATGCACTACAAGTCATATCTTATATTTAACCTAAATATAAATGATTTTAATCTGTATTTTTGTGCGTCCTCTATTAAATCACCCTTTATGAGTAGTGCGCATGCGCACAAATGCCTAAGGGAACTTTCGGAGTATGACGTAAGAGGGAACCTGTGCTAAATCAAACAGAAAATACAGCGAAATGACAGGGAACAAAAAATATTAAATGAGTGATTATATGTTCAATACAGTTGCATTTTTTTGAGAACTCTAATCAGTTAAATAGCATAAGTTATTAGTTGGTGAGGTCTTTAACAACAGCCGTACTTTGTTGAACTAACGTGGTTCAAACGATGAGACCATATGAAACAGTCTTTACTAGCTTATTCGTTTCCACAAAAATGCAGCACAAATAAGCAAGCATTTTAACGTTTTAAATACACTAATCTACTATTATTGTTCAATCGCTGGAGTGTTTTTTTTTTTTTTTAATGCCTTTAAAATATGTAGTTTTGTGAACACGGACGAAGAAACGCCAGCTCCGAAGCTCATCCGTAAACCACATAAAACAGCTCATATGCGCTTAGCTCTTTAAAATGATAATCTGTTTACATTGTGTACAGTCGCTGGACTGTTTTTATTTAAATGCTTTTAAAAGAGGCTTAGTGATGTAGTTCGCAGACCGAGAGGTCGGAGCCTTGACTCTCATGTCAGTACAACAGAAAACACTGGCTGAAGGCAGCTCTCTCCGTTTTAAATAAAACTACTTGCAAACACCTGAGTTTAGCTCTTGCTGTGTTCTAAGGGGTTGACGGAATGAAATCGCTGGAACATTTAAATTTTAAAAGGCCGTATTTATTTTCATTTTCCGCTCCACACCTTCAGTGGAGTGGAATGCCTTAAACGGGGCATTATTTTTCGTACGTGACCTGTGTTTAGAGGCATTGTTGCTTGTTAGTAAGACATATGGCATAATAAATTATGTTCTTGGGCATAATTTGCAAGCTAACATGCACTACAAGTCATATCTTATATTTAACCTAAATATAAATGATTTTAATCTGTATTTTTGTGCGTCCTCTATTAAATCACCCTTTATGAGTAGTGCGCATGCGCACAAATGCCTAAGGGAACTTTCGGAGTATGACGTAAGAGGGAACCTGTGCTAAATCAAACAGAAAATACAGCGAAATGACAGGGAACAAAAAATATTAAATGAGTGATTATATGTTCAATACAGTTGCATTTTTTTGAGAACTCTAATCAGTTAAATAGCATAAGTTATTAGTTGGTGAGGTCTTTAACAACAGCCGTACTTTGTTGAACTAACGTGGTTCAAACGATGAGACCATATGAAACAGTCTTTACTAGCTTATTCGTTTCCACAAAAATGCAGCACAAATAAGCAAGCATTTTAACGTTTTAAATACACTAATCTACTATTATTGTTCAATCACTGGAGTGTTTTTATTTTATTTTATTTTTTTTATTTTTTTTTTTTTAATGCCTTTAAAATATGTAGTTTTGTGAACACGGACGAAGAAACGCCAGCTCCGAAGCTCATCCGTAAACCACATAAAACAGCTCATATGCGCTTAGCTCTTTAAAATGATAATCTGTTTACATTGTGTACAGTCGCTGGACTGTTTTTATTTAAATGCTTTTAAAAGAGGCTTAGTGATGTAGTTCGCAGACCGAGAGCTCGGAGCCTTGACTCTCATGTCAGTACAACAGAAAACACTGGCTGAAGGCAGCTCTCTCCGTTTTAAATAAAACTACTTGCAAACACCTGAGTTTAGCTCTTGCTGTGTTCTAAGGGGTTGACGGAATGAAATCGCTGGAACATTTAAATTTTAAAAGGCCGTATTTATTTTCATTTTCCGCTCCACACCTTCAGTGGAGTGGAATGCCTTAAACGGGGCATTATTTTTCGTACGTGACCTGTGGTTAGAGGCATTGTTGCTTGTTAGTAAGACATATGGCATAATAAATTATGTTCTTGGGCATAATTTGCAAGCTAACATGCACTACAAGTCATATCTTATATTTAACCTAAATATAAATGATTTTAATCTGTATTTTTGTGCGTCCTCTATTAAATCACCCTTTATGAGTAGTGCGCATGCGCACAAATGCCTAAGGGAACTTTCGGAGTATGACGTAAGAGGGAACCTGTGCTAAATCAAACAGAAAATACAGCGAAATGACAGGGAACAAAAAATATTAAATGAGTGATTATATGTTCAATACAGTTGCATTTTTTTGAGAACTCTAATCAGTTAAATAGCATAAGTTATTAGTTGGTGAGGTCTTTAACAACAGCCGTACTTTGTTGAACTAACGTGGTTCAAACGATGAGACCATATGAAACAGTCTTTACTAGCTTATTCGTTTCCACAAAAATGCAGCACAAATAAGCAAGCATTTTAACGTTTTAAATACACTAATCTACTATTATTGTTCAATCGCTGGAGTGTTTTTTTTTTTTTTTTTTAATGCCTTTAAAATATGTAGTTTTGTGAACACGGACGAAGAAACGCCAGCCCCGAAGCTCATCCGGTAAACCACATAAAACAGCTCATATGCGCTTAGCTCTTTAAAATGATAATCTGTTTACATTGTGTACAGTCGCTGGACTGTTTTTATTTAAATGCTTTTAAAAGAGGCTTAGTGATGTAGTTCGCAGACCGAGAGGTCGGAGCCTTGACTCTCATGTCAGTACAACAGAAAACACTGGCTGAAGGCAGCTCTCTCCGTTTTAAATAAAACTACTTGCAAACACCTGAGTTTAGCTCTTGCTGTGTTCTAAGGGGTTGACGGAATGAAATCGCTGGAACATTTAAATTTTAAAAGGCCGTATTTATTGTCATTTTCCGCTCCACACCTTCAGTGGAGTGGAATGCCTTAAACGGGGCATTATTTTTCGTACGTGACCTGTGTTTAGAGGCATTGTTGCTTGTTAGTAAGACATATGGCATAATAAATTATGTTCTTGGGCATAATTTGCAAGCTAACATGCACTACAAGTCATATCTTATATTTAACCTAAATATAAATGATTTTAATCTGTATTTTTGTGCGTCCTCTATTAAATCACCCTTTATGAGTAGTGCGCATGCGCACAAATGCCTAAGGGAACTTTCGGAGTATGACGTAAGAGGGAACCTGTGCTAAATCAAACAGAAAATACAGCGAAATGACAGGGAACAAAAAATATTAAATGAGTGATTATATGTTCAATACAGTTGCATTTTTTTGAGAACTCTAATCAGTTAAATAGCATAAGTTATTAGTTGGTGAGGTCTTTAACAACAGCCGTACTTTGTTGAACTAACGTGGTTCAAACGATGAGACCATATGAAACAGTCTTTACTAGCTTATTCGTTTCCACAAAAATGCAGCACAAATAAGCAAGCATTTTAACGTTTTAAATACACTAATCTACTATTATTGTTCAATCGCTGGAGTGTTTTTTTTTTTTTTAATGCCTTTAAAATATGTAGTTTTGTGAACACGGACGAAGAAACGCCAGCCCCGAAGCTCATCCGTAAACCACATAAAACAGCTCATATGCGCTTAGCTCTTTAAAATGATAATCTGTTTACATTGTGTACAGTCGCTGGACTGTTTTTATTTAAATGCTTTTAAAAGAGGCTTAGTGATGTAGTTCGCAGACCGAGAGCTCGGAGCCTTGACTCTCATGTCAGTACAACAGAAAACACTGGCTGAAGGCAGCTCTCTCCGTTTTAAATAAAACTACTTGCAAACACCTGAGTTTAGCTCTTGGTGTGTTCTAAGGGGTTGACGGAATGAAATCGCTGGAACATTTAAATTTTAAAAGGCCGTATTTATTTTCATTTTCCGCTCCACACCTTCAGTGGAGTGGAATGCCTTAAACGGGGCATTATTTTTCGTACGTGACCTGTGTTTAGAGGCATTGTTGCTTGTTAGTAAGACATATGGCATAATAAATTATGTTCTTGGGCATAATTTGCAAGCTAACATGCACTACAAATCATATCTTATATTTAACCTAAATATAAATGATTTTAATCTGTATTTTTGTGCGTCCTCTATTAAATCACCCTTTATGAGTAGTGCGCATGCGCACAAATGCCTAAGGGAACTTTCGGAGTATGACGTAAGAGGGAACCTGTGCTAAATCAAACAGAAAATACAGCGAAATGACAGGGAACAAAAAATATTAAATGAGTGATTATATGTTCAATACAGTTGCATTTTTTTGAGAACTCTAATCAGTTAAATAGCATAAGTTATTAGTTGGTGAGGTCTTTAACAACAGCCGTACTTTGTTGAACTAACGTGGTTCAAACGATGAGACCATTATGAAACAGTCTTTGCTAGCTTATTCGTTTCCACAAAAATGCAGCACAAATAAGCAAGCATTTTAACGTTTTAAATACACTAATCTACTATTATTGTTCAATCGCTGGAGTGTTTTTTTTTTTTTTTTTTTTTTTTTTTTTTTTTTTTTTTTTTAATGCCTTTAAAATATGTAGTTTTGTGAACACGGACGAAGAAACGCCAGCTCCGAAGCTCATCCGTAAACCACATAAAACAGCTCATATGCGCTTAGCTCTTTAAAATGATAATCTGTTTACATTGTGTACAGTCGCTGGACTGTTTTTATTTAAATGCTTTTAAAAGAGGCTTAGTGATGTAGTTCGCAGACCGAGAGCTCGGAGCCTTGACTCTCATGTCAGTACAACAGAAAACACTGGCTGAAGGCAGCTCTCTCCGTTTTAAATAAAACTACTTGCAAACACCTGAGTTTAGCTCTTGGTGTGATCTAAGGGGTTGACGGAATGAAATCGCTGGAACATTTAAATTTTAAAGGGCCGTATTTATTTTCATTTTCCGCTCCACACCTTCAGTGGAGTGGAATGCCTTAAACGGGGCATTATTTTTCGTACGTGACCTGTGGTTAGAGGCATTATTGCTTGTTAGTAAGACATATGGCATAATAAATTATGTTCTTGGGCATAATTTGCAAGCTAACATGCACTACAAGTCATATCTTATATTTAACCTAAATATAAATGATTTTAATCTGTATTTTTGTGCGTCCTCTATTAAATCACCCTTTATGAGTAGTGCGCATGCGCACAAATGCCTAAGGGAACTTTCGGAGTATGACGTAAGAGGGAACCTGTGCTAAATCAAACAGGAAATACAGCGAAATGACAGGGAACAAAAAATATTAAATGAGTGATTATATGTTCAATACAGTTGCATTTTTTTGAGAACTCTAATCAGTTAAATAGCATAAGTTATTAGTTGGTGAGGTCTTTAACAACAGCCGTACTTTGTTGAACTAACGTGGTTCAAACGATGAGACCATATGAAACAGTCTTTACTAGCTTATTCGTTTCCACAAAAATGCAGCACAAATAAGCAAGCATTTTAACGTTTTAAATACACTAATCTACTATTATTGTTCAATCGCTGGAGTGTTTTTTTTTTTTTTTTTTTTTTTTTTTAATGCCTTTAAAATATGTAGTTTTGTGAACACGGACGAAGAAACGCCAGCCCCGAAGCTCATCCGTAAACCACATAAAACAGCTCATATGCGCTTAGCTCTTTAAAATGATAATCTGTTTACATTGTGTACAGTCGCTGGACTGTTTTTATTTAAATGCTTTTAAAAGAGGCTTAGTGATGTAGTTCGCAGACCGAGAGCTCGGAGCCTTGACTCTCATGTCAGTACAACAGAAAACACTGGCTGAAGGCAGCTCTCTCCGTTTTAAATAAAACTACTTGCAAACACCTGAGTTTAGCTCTTGGTGTGTTCTAAGGGGTTGACGGAATGAAATCGCTGGAACATTTAAATTTTAAAAGGCCGTATTTATTTTCATTTTCCGCTCCACACCTTCAGTGGAGTGGAATGCCTTGAACGGGGCATTATTTTTCGTACGTGACCTGTGTTTAGAGGCATTGTTGCTTGTTAGTAAGACATATGGCATAATAAATTATGTTCTTGGGCATAATTTGCAAGCTAACATGCACTACAAGTCATATCTTATATTTAACCTAAATATAAATGATTTTAATCTGTATTTTTGTGCGTCCTCTATTAAATCACCCTTTATGAGTAGTGCGCATGCGCACAAATGCCTAAGGGAACTTTCGGAGTATGACGTAAGAGGGAACCTGTGCTAAATCAAACAGAAAATACAGCGAAATGACAGGGAACAAAAAATATTAAATGAGTGATTATATGTTCAATACAGTTGCATTTTTTTGAGAACTCTAGCATAAGTTATTAGTTGGTGAGGTCTTTAACAACAGCCGTACTTTGTTGAACTAACGTGGTTCAAACGATGAGACCATTATGAAACAGTCTTTACTAGCTTATTCGTTTCCACAAAAATGCAGCACAAATAAGCAAGCATTTTAACGTTTTAAATACACTAATCTACTATTATTGTTCAATCGCTGGAGTGTTTTTTTTTTTTTTTTAATGCCTTTAAAATATGTAGTTTTGTGAACACGGACGAAGAAACGCCAGCTCCGAAGCTCATCCGTAAACCACATAAAACAGCTCATATGCGCTTAGCTCTTTAAAATGATAATCTGTTTACATTGTGTACAGTCGCTGGACTGTTTTTATTTAAATGCTTTTAAAAGAGGCTTAGTGATGTAGTTCGCAGACCGAGAGCTCGGAGCCTTGACTCTCATGTCAGTACAACAGAAAACACTGGCTGAAGGCAGCTCTCTCCGTTTTAAATAAAACTACTTGCAAAGCTCTCTCCGTTTTAAATAAAACTACTTGCAAACACCTGAGTTTAGCTCTTGCTGTGTTCTAAGGGGTTGACGGAATGAAATCGCTGGAACATTTAAATTTTAAAAGGCCGTATTTATTTTCATTTTCCGCTCCACACCTTCAGTGGAGTGGAATGCCTTAAACGGGGCATTATTTTTCGTACGTGACCTGTGGTTAGAGGCATTGTTGCTTGTTAGTAAGACATATGGCATAATAAATTATGTTCTTGGGCATAATTTGCAAGCTAACATGCACTACAAGTCATATCTTATATTTAACCTAAATATAAATGATTTTAATCTGTATTTTTGTGCGTCCTCTATTAAATCACTCTTTATGAGTAGTGCGCATGCGCACAAATGCCTAAGGGAACTTTCGGAGTATGACGTAAGAGGGAACCTGTGCTAAATCAAACAGAAAATACAGCGAAATGACAGGGAACAAAAAATATTAAATGAGTGATTATATGTTCAATACAGTTGCATTTTTTTGAGAACTCTAATCAGTTAAATAGCATAAGTTATTAGTTGGTGAGGTCTTTAACAACAGCCGTACTTTGTTGAACTAACGTGGTTCAAACGATGAGACCATATGAAACAGTCTTTACTAGCTTATTCGTTTCCACAAAAATGCAGCACAAATAAGCAAGCATTTTAACGTTTTAAATACACTAATCTACTATTATTGTTCAATCGCTGGAGTGTTTTTTTTTTTTTTTTTTTAATGCCTTTAAAATATGTAGTTTTGTGAACACGGACGAAGAAACGCCAGCCCCGAAGCTCATCCGTAAACCACATAAAACAGCTCATATGCGCTTAGCTCTTTAAAATGATAATCTGTTTACATTGTGTACAGTCGCTGGACTGTTTTTATTTAAATGCTTTTAAAAGAGGCTTAGTGATGTAGTTCGCAGACCGAGAGGTCGGAGCCTTGACTCTCATGTCAGTACAACAGAAAACACTGGCTGAAGGCAGCTCTCTCCGTTTTAAATAAAACTACTTGCAAACACCTGAGTTTAGCTCTTGCTGTGTTCTAAGGGGTTGACGGAATGAAATCGCTGGAACATTTAAATTTTAAAAGGCCGTATTTATTGTCATTTTCCGCTCCACACCTTCAGTGGAGTGGAATGCCTTAAACGGGGCATTATTTTTCGTACGTGACCTGTGTTTAGAGGCATTGTTGCTTGTTAGTAAGACATATGGCATAATAAATTATGTTCTTGGGCATAATTTGCAAGCTAACATGCACTACAAGTCATATCTTATATTTAACCTAAATATAAATGATTTTAATCTGTATTTTTGTGCGTCCTCTATTAAATCACCCTTTATGAGTAGTGCGCATGCGCACAAATGCCTAAGGGAACTTTCGGAGTATGACGTAAGAGGGAACCTGTGCTAAATCAAACAGAAAATACAGCGAAATGACAGGGAACAAAAAATATTAAATGAGTGATTATATGTTCAATACAGTTGCATTTTTTTGAGAACTCTAATCAGTTAAATAGCATAAGTTATTAGTTGGTGAGGTCTTTAACAACAGCCGTACTTTGTTGAACTAACGTGGTTCAAACGATGAGACCATATGAAACAGTCTTTACTAGCTTATTCGTTTCCACAAAAATGCAGCACAAATAAGCAAGCATTTTAACGTTTTAAATACACTAATCTACTATTATTGTTCAATCGCTGGAGTGTTTTTTTTTTTTTTAATGCCTTTAAAATATGTAGTTTTGTGAACACGGACGAAGAAACGCCAGCCCCGAAGCTCATCCGTAAACCACATAAAACAGCTCATATGCGCTTAGCTCTTTAAAATGATAATCTGTTTACATTGTGTACAGTCGCTGGACTGTTTTTATTTAAATGCTTTTAAAAGAGGCTTAGTGATGTAGTTCGCAGACCGAGAGCTCGGAGCCTTGACTCTCATGTCAGTACAACAGAAAACACTGGCTGAAGGCAGCTCTCTCCGTTTTAAATAAAACTACTTGCAAACACCTGAGTTTAGCTCTTGGTGTGTTCTAAGGGGTTGACGGAATGAAATCGCTGGAACATTTAAATTTTAAAAGGCCGTATTTATTTTCATTTTCCGCTCCACACCTTCAGTGGAGTGGAATGCCTTAAACGGGGCATTATTTTTCGTACGTGACCTGTGTTTAGAGGCATTGTTGCTTGTTAGTAAGACATATGGCATAATAAATTATGTTCTTGGGCATAATTTGCAAGCTAACATGCACTACAAATCATATCTTATATTTAACCTAAATATAAATGATTTTAATCTGTATTTTTGTGCGTCCTCTATTAAATCACCCTTTATGAGTAGTGCGCATGCGCACAAATGCCTAAGGGAACTTTCGGAGTATGACGTAAGAGGGAACCTGTGCTAAATCAAACAGAAAATACAGCGAAATGACAGGGAACAAAAAATATTAAATGAGTGATTATATGTTCAATACAGTTGCATTTTTTTGAGAACTCTAATCAGTTAAATAGCATAAGTTATTAGTTGGTGAGGTCTTTAACAACAGCCGTACTTTGTTGAACTAACGTGGTTCAAACGATGAGACCATTATGAAACAGTCTTTGCTAGCTTATTCGTTTCCACAAAAATGCAGCACAAATAAGCAAGCATTTTAACGTTTTAAATACACTAATCTACTATTATTGTTCAATCGCTGGAGTGTTTTTTTTTTTTTTTTTTTTTTTTTTTTTTTTTTTTTTTTTTAATGCCTTTAAAATATGTAGTTTTGTGAACACGGACGAAGAAACGCCAGCTCCGAAGCTCATCCGTAAACCACATAAAACAGCTCATATGCGCTTAGCTCTTTAAAATGATAATCTGTTTACATTGTGTACAGTCGCTGGACTGTTTTTATTTAAATGCTTTTAAAAGAGGCTTAGTGATGTAGTTCGCAGACCGAGAGCTCGGAGCCTTGACTCTCATGTCAGTACAACAGAAAACACTGGCTGAAGGCAGCTCTCTCCGTTTTAAATAAAACTACTTGCAAACACCTGAGTTTAGCTCTTGGTGTGATCTAAGGGGTTGACGGAATGAAATCGCTGGAACATTTAAATTTTAAAGGGCCGTATTTATTTTCATTTTCCGCTCCACACCTTCAGTGGAGTGGAATGCCTTAAACGGGGCATTATTTTTCGTACGTGACCTGTGGTTAGAGGCATTATTGCTTGTTAGTAAGACATATGGCATAATAAATTATGTTCTTGGGCATAATTTGCAAGCTAACATGCACTACAAGTCATATCTTATATTTAACCTAAATATAAATGATTTTAATCTGTATTTTTGTGCGTCCTCTATTAAATCACCCTTTATGAGTAGTGCGCATGCGCACAAATGCCTAAGGGAACTTTCGGAGTATGACGTAAGAGGGAACCTGTGCTAAATCAAACAGGAAATACAGCGAAATGACAGGGAACAAAAAATATTAAATGAGTGATTATATGTTCAATACAGTTGCATTTTTTTGAGAACTCTAATCAGTTAAATAGCATAAGTTATTAGTTGGTGAGGTCTTTAACAACAGCCGTACTTTGTTGAACTAACGTGGTTCAAACGATGAGACCATATGAAACAGTCTTTACTAGCTTATTCGTTTCCACAAAAATGCAGCACAAATAAGCAAGCATTTTAACGTTTTAAATACACTAATCTACTATTATTGTTCAATCGCTGGAGTGTTTTTTTTTTTTTTTTTTTTTTTTTTTAATGCCTTTAAAATATGTAGTTTTGTGAACACGGACGAAGAAACGCCAGCCCCGAAGCTCATCCGTAAACCACATAAAACAGCTCATATGCGCTTAGCTCTTTAAAATGATAATCTGTTTACATTGTGTACAGTCGCTGGACTGTTTTTATTTAAATGCTTTTAAAAGAGGCTTAGTGATGTAGTTCGCAGACCGAGAGCTCGGAGCCTTGACTCTCATGTCAGTACAACAGAAAACACTGGCTGAAGGCAGCTCTCTCCGTTTTAAATAAAACTACTTGCAAACACCTGAGTTTAGCTCTTGGTGTGTTCTAAGGGGTTGACGGAATGAAATCGCTGGAACATTTAAATTTTAAAAGGCCGTATTTATTTTCATTTTCCGCTCCACACCTTCAGTGGAGTGGAATGCCTTGAACGGGGCATTATTTTTCGTACGTGACCTGTGTTTAGAGGCATTGTTGCTTGTTAGTAAGACATATGGCATAATAAATTATGTTCTTGGGCATAATTTGCAAGCTAACATGCACTACAAGTCATATCTTATATTTAACCTAAATATAAATGATTTTAATCTGTATTTTTGTGCGTCCTCTATTAAATCACCCTTTATGAGTAGTGCGCATGCGCACAAATGCCTAAGGGAACTTTCGGAGTATGACGTAAGAGGGAACCTGTGCTAAATCAAACAGAAAATACAGCGAAATGACAGGGAACAAAAAATATTAAATGAGTGATTATATGTTCAATACAGTTGCATTTTTTTGAGAACTCTAGCATAAGTTATTAGTTGGTGAGGTCTTTAACAACAGCCGTACTTTGTTGAACTAACGTGGTTCAAACGATGAGACCATTATGAAACAGTCTTTACTAGCTTATTCGTTTCCACAAAAATGCAGCACAAATAAGCAAGCATTTTAACGTTTTAAATACACTAATCTACTATTATTGTTCAATCGCTGGAGTGTTTTTTTTTTTTTTTTAATGCCTTTAAAATATGTAGTTTTGTGAACACGGACGAAGAAACGCCAGCTCCGAAGCTCATCCGTAAACCACATAAAACAGCTCATATGCGCTTAGCTCTTTAAAATGATAATCTGTTTACATTGTGTACAGTCGCTGGACTGTTTTTATTTAAATGCTTTTAAAAGAGGCTTAGTGATGTAGTTCGCAGACCGAGAGCTCGGAGCCTTGACTCTCATGTCAGTACAACAGAAAACACTGGCTGAAGGCAGCTCTCTCCGTTTTAAATAAAACTACTTGCAAACACCTGAGTTTAGCTCTTGGTGTGATCTAAGGGGTTGACGGAATGAAATCGCTGGAACATTTAACTTTTAAAAGGCCGTATTTATTTTCATTTTCCGCTCCACACCTTCAGTGGAGTGCAGGAATGCCTTAAACGGGGCATTATTTTTCGTACGTGACCTGTGTTTAGAGGCATTGTTGCTTGTTAGTAAGACATATGGCATAATAAATTATGTTCTTGGGCATAATTTGCAAGCTAACATGCACTACAAATCATATCTTATATTTAACCTAAATATAAATGATTTTAATCTGTATTTTTGTGCGTCCTCTATTAAATCACCCTTTATGAGTAGTGCGCATGCGCACAAATGCCTAAGGGAACTTTCGGAGTATGACGTAAGAGGGAACCTGTGCTAAATCAAACAGAAAATACAGCGAAATGACAGGGAACAAAAAATATTAAATGAGTGATTATATGTTCAATACAGTTGCATTTTTTTGAGAACTCTAATCAGTTAAATAGCATAAGTTATTAGTTGGTGAGGTCTTTAACAACAGCCGTACTTTGTTGAACTAACGTGGTTCAAACGATGAGACCATTATGAAACAGTCTTTACTAGCTTATTCGTTTCCACAAAAATGCAGCACAAATAAGCAAGCATTTTAACGTTTTAAATACACTAATCTACTATTATTGTTCAATCGCTGGAGTGTTTTTTTTTTTTTTTTTTTAATGCCTTTAAAATATGTAGTTTTGTGAACACGGACGAAGAAACGCCAGCTCCGAAGCTCATCCGTAAACCACATAAAACAGCTCATATGCGCTTAGCTCTTTAAAATGATAATCTGTTTACATTGTGTACAGTCGCTGGACTGTTTTTATTTAAATGCTTTTAAAAGAGGCTTAGTGATGTAGTTCGCAGACCGAGAGCTCGGAGCCTTGACTCTCATGTCAGTACAACAGAAAACACTGGCTGAAGGCAGCTCTCTCCGTTTTAAATAAAACTACTTGCAAACACCTGAGTTTAGCTCTTGGTGTGATCTAAGGGGTTGACGGAATGAAATCGCTGGAACATTTAAATTTTAAAGGGCCGTATTTATTTTCATTTTCCGCTCCACACCTTCAGTGGAGTGGAATGCCTTAAACGGGGCATTATTTTTCGTACGTGACCTGTGGTTAGAGGCATTATTGCTTGTTAGTAAGACATATGGCATAATAAATTATGTTCTTGGGCATAATTTGCAAGCTAACATGCACTACAAGTCATATCTTATATTTAACCTAAATATAAATGATTTTAATCTGTATTTTTGTGCGTCCTCTATTAAATCACTCTTTATGAGTAGTGCGCATGCGCACAAATGCCTAAGGGAACTTTCGGAGTATGACGTAAGAGGGAACCTGTGCTAAATCAAACAGAAAATACAGCGAAATGACAGGGAACAAAAAATATTAAATGAGTGATTATATGTTCAATACAGTTGCATTTTTTTGAGAACTCTAATCAGTTAAATAGCATAAGTTATTAGTTGGTGAGGTCTTTAACAACAGCCGTACTTTGTTGAACTAACGTGGTTCAAACGATGAGACCATATGAAACAGTCTTTACTAGCTTATTCGTTTCCACAAAAATGCAGCACAAATAAGCAAGCATTTTAACGTTTTAAATACACTAATCTACTATTATTGTTCAATCGCTGGAGTGTTTTTTTTTTTTTTTTTTTTTTTTTAATGCCTTTAAAATATGTAGTTTTGTGAACACGGACGAAGAAACGCCAGCCCCGAAGCTCATCCGTAAACCACATAAAACAGCTCATATGCGCTTAGCTCTTTAAAATGATAATCTGTTTACATTGTGTACAGTCGCTGGACTGTTTTTATTTAAATGCTTTTAAAAGAGGCTTAGTGATGTAGTTCGCAGACCGAGAGGTCGGAGCCTTGACTCTCATGTCAGTACAACAGAAAACACTGGCTGAAGGCAGCTCTCTCCGTTTTAAATAAAACTACTTGCAAACACCTGAGTTTAGCTCTTGCTGTGTTCTAAGGGGTTGACGGAATGAAATCGCTGGAACATTTAAATTTTAAAAGGCCGTATTTATTTTCATTTTCCGCTCCACACCTTCAGTGGAGTGGAATGCCTTAAACGGGGCATTATTTTTCGTACGTGACCTGTGGTTAGAGGCATTGTTGCTTGTTAGTAAGACATATGGCATAATAAATTATGTTATTGGGCATAATTTGCAAGCTAACATGCACTACAAGTCATATCTTATATTTAACCTAAATATAAATGATTTTAATCTGTATTTTTGTGCGTCCTCTATTAAATCACCCTTTATGAGTAGTGCGCATGCGCACAAATGCCTAAGGGAACTTTCGGAGTATGACGTAAGAGGGAACCTGTGCTAAATCAAACAGAAAATACAGCGAAATGACAGGGAACAAAAAATATTAAATGAGTGATTATATGTTCAATACAGTTGCATTTTTTTGAGAACTCTAATCAGTTAAATAGCATAAGTTATTAGTTGGTGAGGTCTTTAACAACAGCCGTACTTTGTTGAACTAACGTGGTTCAAACGATGAGACCATATGAAACAGTCTTTACTAGCTTATTCGTTTCCACAAAAATGCAGCACAAATAAGCAAGCATTTTAACGTTTTAAATACACTAATCTACTATTATTGTTCAATCGCTGGAGTGTTTTTATTTTATTTTATTTTTTTTATTTATTTTTTTTTAATGCCTTTAAAATATGTAGTTTTGTGAACACGGACGAAGAAACGCCAGCTCCGAAGCTCATCCGTAAACCACATAAAACAGCTCATATGCGCTTAGCTCTTTAAAATGATAATCTGTTTACATTGTGTACAGTCGCTGGACTGTTTTTATTTAAATGCTTTTAAAAGAGGCTTAGTGATGTAGTTCGCAGACCGAGAGCTCGGAGCCTTGACTCTCATGTCAGTACAACAGAAAACACTGGCTGAAGGCAGCTCTCTCCGTTTTAAATAAAACTACTTGCAAACACCTGAGTTTAGCTCTTGGTGTGATCTAAGGGGTTGACGGAATGAAATCGCTGGAACATTTAAATTTTAAAGGGCCGTATTTATTTTCATTTTCCGCTCCACACCTTCAGTGGAGTGGAATGCCTTAAACGGGGCATTATTTTTCGTACGTGACCTGTGGTTAGAGGCATTATTGCTTGTTAGTAAGACATATGGCATAATAAATTATGTTCTTGGGCATAATTTGCAAGCTAACATGCACTACAAGTCATATCTTATATTTAACCTAAATATAAATGATTTTAATCTGTATTTTTGTGCGTCCTCTATTAAATCACTCTTTATGAGTAGTGCGCATGCGCACAAATGCCTAAGGGAACTTTCGGAGTATGACGTAAGAGGGAACCTGTGCTAAATCAAACAGAAAATACAGCGAAATGACAGGGAACAAAAAATATTAAATGAGTGATTATATGTTCAATACAGTTGCATTTTTTTGAGAACTCTAATCAGTTAAATAGCATAAGTTATTAGTTGGTGAGGTCTTTAACAACAGCCGTACTTTGTTGAACTAACGTGGTTCAAACGATGAGACCATATGAAACAGTCTTTACTAGCTTATTCGTTTCCACAAAAATGCAGCACAAATAAGCAAGCATTTTAACGTTTTAAATACACTAATCTACTATTATTGTTCAATCGCTGGAGTGTTTTTTTTTTTTTTTTTTTTTTTTAATGCCTTTAAAATATGTAGTTTTGTGAACACGGACGAAGAAACGCCAGCCCCGAAGCTCATCCGTAAACCACATAAAACAGCTCATATGCGCTTAGCTCTTTAAAATGATAATCTGTTTACATTGTGTACAGTCGCTGGACTGTTTTTATTTAAATGCTTTTAAAAGAGGCTTAGTGATGTAGTTCGCAGACCGAGAGGTCGGAGCCTTGACTCTCATGTCAGTACAACAGAAAACACTGGCTGAAGGCAGCTCTCTCCGTTTTAAATAAAACTACTTGCAAACACCTGAGTTTAGCTCTTGCTGTGTTCTAAGGGGTTGACGGAATGAAATCGCTGGAACATTTAAATTTTAAAAGGCCGTATTTATTTTCATTTTCCGCTCCACACCTTCAGTGGAGTGGAATGCCTTAAACGGGGCATTATTTTTCGTACGTGACCTGTGTTTAGAGGCATTGTTGCTTGTTAGTAAGACATATGGCATAATAAATTATGTTCTTGGGCATAATTTGCAAGCTAACATGCACTACAAGTCATATCTTATATTTAACCTAAATATAAATGATTTTAATCTGTATTTTTGTGCGTCCTCTATTAAATCACCCTTTATGAGTAGTGCGCATGCGCACAAATGCCTAAGGGAACTTTCGGAGTATGACGTAAGAGGGAACCTGTGCTAAATCAAACAGAAAATACAGCGAAATGACAGGGAACAAAAAATATTAAATGAGTGATTATATGTTCAATACAGTTGCATTTTTTTGAGAACTCTAATCAGTTAAATAGCATAAGTTATTAGTTGGTGAGGTCTTTAACAACAGCCGTACTTTGTTGAACTAACGTGGTTCAAACGATGAGACCATATGAAACAGTCTTTACTAGCTTATTCGTTTCCACAAAAATGCAGCACAAATAAGCAAGCATTTTAACGTTTTAAATACACTAATCTACTATTATTGTTCAATCACTGGAGTGTTTTTATTTTATTTTATTTTTTTTATTTATTTTTTTTTAATGCCTTTAAAATATGTAGTTTTGTGAACACGGACGAAGAAACGCCAGCTCCGAAGCTCATCCGTAAACCACATAAAACAGCTCATATGCGCTTAGCTCTTTAAAATGATAATCTGTTTACATTGTGTACAGTCGCTGGACTGTTTTTATTTAAATGCTTTTAAAAGAGGCTTAGTGATGTAGTTCGCAGACCGAGAGCTCGGAGCCTTGACTCTCATGTCAGTACAACAGAAAACACTGGCTGAAGGCAGCTCTCTCCGTTTTAAATAAAACTACTTGCAAACACCTGAGTTTAGCTCTTGCTGTGTTCTAAGGGGTTGACGGAATGAAATCGCTGGAACATTTAAATTTTAAAAGGCCGTATTTATTTTCATTTTCCGCTCCACACCTTCAGTGGAGTGGAATGCCTTAAACGGGGCATTATTTTTCGTACGTGACCTGTGGTTAGAGGCATTGTTGCTTGTTAGTAAGACATATGGCATAATAAATTATGTTCTTGGGCATAATTTGCAAGCTAACATGCACTACAAGTCATATCTTATATTTAACCTAAATATAAATGATTTTAATCTGTATTTTTGTGCGTCCTCTATTAAATCACTCTTTATGAGTAGTGCGCATGCGCACAAATGCCTAAGGGAACTTTCGGAGTATGACGTAAGAGGGAACCTGTGCTAAATCAAACAGAAAATACAGCGAAATGACAGGGAACAAAAAATATTAAATGAGTGATTATATGTTCAATACAGTTGCATTTTTTTGAGAACTCTAATCAGTTAAATAGCATAAGTTATTAGTTGGTGAGGTCTTTAACAACAGCCGTACTTTGTTGAACTAACGTGGTTCAAACGATGAGACCATATGAAACAGTCTTTACTAGCTTATTCGTTTCCACAAAAATGCAGCACAAATAAGCAAGCATTTTAACGTTTTAAATACACTAATCTACTATTATTGTTCAATCGCTGGAGTGTTTTTTTTTTTTTTTTTTAATGCCTTTAAAATATGTAGTTTTGTGAACACGGACGAAGAAACGCCAGCCCCGAAGCTCATCCGTAAACCACATAAAACAGCTCATATGCGCTTAGCTCTTTAAAATGATAATCTGTTTACATTGTGTACAGTCGCTGGACTGTTTTTATTTAAATGCTTTTAAAAGAGGCTTAGTGATGTAGTTCGCAGACCGAGAGGTCGGAGCCTTGACTCTCATGTCAGTACAACAGAAAACACTGGCTGAAGGCAGCTCTCTCCGTTTTAAATAAAACTACTTGCAAACACCTGAGTTTAGCTCTTGCTGTGTTCTAAGGGGTTGACGGAATGAAATCGCTGGAACATTTAAATTTTAAAAGGCCGTATTTATTGTCATTTTCCGCTCCACACCTTCAGTGGAGTGGAATGCCTTAAACGGGGCATTATTTTTCGTACGTGACCTGTGTTTAGAGGCATTGTTGCTTGTTAGTAAGACATATGGCATAATAAATTATGTTCTTGGGCATAATTTGCAAGCTAACATGCACTACAAGTCATATCTTATATTTAACCTAAATATAAATGATTTTAATCTGTATTTTTGTGCGTCCTCTATTAAATCACCCTTTATGAGTAGTGCGCATGCGCACAAATGCCTAAGGGAACTTTCGGAGTATGACGTAAGAGGGAACCTGTGCTAAATCAAACAGAAAATACAGCGAAATGACAGGGAACAAAAAATATTAAATGAGTGATTATATGTTCAATACAGTTGCATTTTTTTGAGAACTCTAATCAGTTAAATAGCATAAGTTATTAGTTGGTGAGGTCTTTAACAACAGCCGTACTTTGTTGAACTAACGTGGTTCAAACGATGAGACCATATGAAACAGTCTTTACTAGCTTATTCGTTTCCACAAAAATGCAGCACAAATAAGCAAGCATTTTAACGTTTTAAATACACTAATCTACTATTATTGTTCAATCGCTGGAGTGTTTTTTTTTTTTTTAATGCCTTTAAAATATGTAGTTTTGTGAACACAGACGAAGAAACGCCAGCCCCGAAGCTCATCCGTAAACCACATAAAACAGCTCATATGCGCTTAGCTCTTTAAAATGATAATCTGTTTACATTGTGTACAGTCGCTGGACTGTTTTTATTTAAATGCTTTTAAAAGAGGCTTAGTGATGTAGTTCGCAGACCGAGAGCTCGGAGCCTTGACTCTCATGTCAGTACAACAGAAAACACTGGCTGAAGGCAGCTCTCTCCGTTTTAAATAAAACTACTTGCAAACACCTGAGTTTAGCTCTTGGTGTGTTCTAAGGGGTTGACGGAATGAAATCGCTGGAACATTTAAATTTTAAAAGGCCGTATTTATTTTCATTTTCCGCTCCACACCTTCAGTGGAGTGGAATGCCTTGAACGGGGCATTATTTTTCGTACGTGACCTGTGTTTAGAGGCATTGTTGCTTGTTAGTAAGACATATGGCATAATAAATTATGTTCTTGGGCATAATTTGCAAGCTAACATGCACTACAAGTCATATCTTATATTTAACCTAAATATAAATGATTTTAATCTGTATTTTTGTGCGTCCTCTATTAAATCACCCTTTATGAGTAGTGCGCATGCGCACAAATGCCTAAGGGAACTTTCGGAGTATGACGTAAGAGGGAACCTGTGCTAAATCAAACAGAAAATACAGCGAAATGACAGGGAACAAAAAATATTAAATGAGTGATTATATGTTCAATACAGTTGCATTTTTTTGAGAACTCTAGCATAAGTTATTAGTTGGTGAGGTCTTTAACAACAGC
Organism: Garra rufa; assembly: GCF_049309525.1. NCBI lineage: Eukaryota > Metazoa > Chordata > Actinopteri > Cypriniformes > Cyprinidae > Garra > Garra rufa. The sequence goes on along the minus strand of NW_027394323.1, from coordinate 16,922 downwards.
CGTACTTTGTTGAACTAACGTGGTTCAAACGATGAGACCATTATGAAACAGTCTTTACTAGCTTATTCGTTTCCACAAAAATGCAGCACAAATAAGCAAGCATTTTAACGTTTTAAATACACTAATCTACTATTATTGTTCAATCGCTGGAGTGTTTTTTTTTTTTTTTTAATGCCTTTAAAATATGTAGTTTTGTGAACACGGACGAAGAAACGCCAGCTCCGAAGCTCATCCGTAAACCACATAAAACAGCTCATATGCGCTTAGCTCTTTAAAATGATAATCTGTTTACATTGTGTACAGTCGCTGGACTGTTTTTATTTAAATGCTTTTAAAAGAGGCTTAGTGATGTAGTTCGCAGACCGAGAGCTCGGAGCCTTGACTCTCATGTCAGTACAACAGAAAACACTGGCTGAAGGCAGCTCTCTCCGTTTTAAATAAAACTACTTGCAAACACCTGAGTTTAGCTCTTGGTGTGATCTAAGGGGTTGACGGAATGAAATCGCTGGAACATTTAAATTTTAAAAGGCCGTATTTATTTTCATTTTCCGCTCCACACCTTCAGTGGAGTGGAATGCCTTAAACGGGGCATTATTTTTCGTACGTGACCTGTGTTTAGAGGCATTGTTGCTTGTTAGTAAGACATATGGCATAATAAATTATGTTCTTGGGCATAATTTGCAAGCTAACATGCACTACAAATCATATCTTATATTTAACCTAAATATAAATGATTTTAATCTGTATTTTTGTGCGTCCTCTATTAAATCACCCTTTATGAGTAGTGCGCATGCGCACAAATGCCTAAGGGAACTTTCGGAGTATGACGTAAGAGGGAACCTGTGCTAAATCAAACAGAAAATACAGCGAAATGACAGGGAACAAAAAATATTAAATGAGTGATTATATGTTCAATACAGTTGCATTTTTTTGAGAACTCTAGCATAAGTTATTAGTTGGTGAGGTCTTTAACAACAGCCGTACTTTGTTGAACTAACGTGGTTCAAACGATGAGACCATTATGAAACAGTCTTTACTAGCTTATTCGTTTCCACAAAAATGCAGCACAAATAAGCAAGCATTTTAACGTTTTAAATACACTAATCTACTATTATTGTTCAATCGCTGGAGTGTTTTTTTTTTTTTTTTAATGCCTTTAAAATATGTAGTTTTGTGAACACGGACGAAGAAACGCCAGCTCCGAAGCTCATCCGTAAACCACATAAAACAGCTCATATGCGCTTAGCTCTTTAAAATGATAATCTGTTTACATTGTGTACAGTCGCTGGACTGTTTTTATTTAAATGCTTTTAAAAGAGGCTTAGTGATGTAGTTCGCAGACCGAGAGCTCGGAGCCTTGACTCTCATGTCAGTACAACAGAAAACACTGGCTGAAGGCAGCTCTCTCCGTTTTAAATAAAACTACTTGCAAACACCTGAGTTTAGCTCTTGGTGTGATCTAAGGGGTTGACGGAATGAAATCGCTGGAACATTTAAATTTTAAAAGGCCGTATTTATTTTCATTTTCCGCTCCACACCTTCAGTGGAGTGGAATGCCTTAAACGGGGCATTATTTTTCGTACGTGACCTGTGTTTAGAGGCATTGTTGCTTGTTAGTAAGACATATGGCATAATAAATTATGTTCTTGGGCATAATTTGCAAGCTAACATGCACTACAAATCATATCTTATATTTAACCTAAATATAAATGATTTTAATCTGTATTTTTGTGCGTCCTCTATTAAATCACCCTTTATGAGTAGTGCGCATGCGCACAAATGCCTAAGGGAACTTTCGGAGTATGACGTAAGAGGGAACCTGTGCTAAATCAAACAGAAAATACAGCGAAATGACAGGGAACAAAAAATATTAAATGAGTGATTATATGTTCAATACAGTTGCATTTTTTTGAGAACTCTAATCAGTTAAATAGCATAAGTTATTAGTTGGTGAGGTCTTTAACAACAGCCGTACTTTGTTGAACTAACGTGGTTCAAACATGAGACCATATGAAACAGTCTTTACTAGCTTATTCGTTTCCACAAAAATGCAGCACAAATAAGCAAGCATTTTAACGTTTTAAATACACTAATCTACTATTATTGTTCAATCGCTGGCGTGTTTTTTTTTTTTTTTTTTAATGCCTTTAAAATATGTAGTTTTGTGAACACGGACGAAGAAACGCCAGCCCCGAAGCTCATCCGTAAACCACATAAAACAGCTCATATGCGCTTAGCTCTTTAAAATGATAATCTGTTTACATTGTGTACAGTCGCTGGACTGTTTTTATTTAAATGCTTTTAAAAGAGGCTTAGTGATGTAGTTCGCAGACCGAGAGCTCGGAGCCTTGACTCTCATGTCAGTACAACAGAAAACACTGGCTGAAGGCAGCTCTCTCCGTTTTAAATAAAACTACTTGCAAACACCTGAGTTTAGCTCTTGGTGTGTTCTAAGGGGTTGACGGAATGAAATCGCTGGAACATTTAAATTTTAAAAGGCCGTATTTATTTTCATTTTTCACTCCACCCCTTCAGTGGAGTGGAATGCCTTAAACGGGGCATTATTTTTCGTACGTGACCTGTGGTTAGAGGCATTGTTGCTTGTTAGTAAGACATATGGCATAATAAATTATGTTCTTGGGCATAATTTGCAAGCTAACATGCACTACAAGTCATATCTTATATTTAACCTAAATATAAATGATTTTAATCTGTATTTTTGTGCGTCCTCTATTAAATCACCCTTTATGAGTAGTGCGCATGCGCACAAATGCCTAAGGGAACTTTCGGAGTATGACGTAAGAGGGAACCTGTGCTAAATCAAACAGAAAATACAGCGAAATGACAGGGAACAAAAAATATTAAATGAGTGATTATATGTTCAATACAGTTGCATTTTTTTGAGAACTCTAATCAGTTAAATAGCATAAGTTATTAGTTGGTGAGGTCTTTAACAACAGCCGTACTTTGTTGAACTAACGTGGTTCAAACGATGAGACCATATGAAACAGTCTTTACTAGCTTATTCGTTTCCACAAAAATGCAGCACAAATAAGCAAGCATTTTAACGTTTTAAATACACTAATCTACTATTATTGTTCAATCGCTGGCGTGTTTTTTTTTTTTTTTTAATGCCTTTAAAATATGTAGTTTTGTGAACACGGACGAAGAAACGCCAGCCCCGAAGCTCATCCGTAAACCACATAAAACAGCTCATATGCGCTTAGCTCTTTAAAATGATAATCTGTTTACATTGTGTACAGTCGCTGGACTGTTTTTATTTAAATGCTTTTAAAAGAGGCTTAGTGATGTAGTTCGCAGACCGAGAGCTCGGAGCCTTGACTCTCATGTCAGTACAACAGAAAACACTGGCTGAAGGCAGCTCTCTCCGTTTTAAATAAAACTACTTGCAAACACCTGAGTTTAGCTCTTGGTGTGTTCTAAGGGGTTGACGGAATGAAATCGCTGGAACATTTAAATTTTAAAAGGCCGTATTTATTTTCATTTTCCGCTCCACACCTTCAGTGGAGTGGAATGCCTTAAACGGGGCATTATTTTTCGTACGTGACCTGTGTTTAGAGGCATTGTTGCTTGTTAGTAAGACATATGGCATAATAAATTATGTTCTTGGGCATAATTTGCAAGCTAACATGCACTACAAATCATATCTTATATTTAACCTAAATATAAATGATTTTAATCTGTATTTTTGTGCGTCCTCTATTAAATCACCCTTTATGAGTAGTGCGCATGCGCACAAATGCCTAAGGGAACTTTCGGAGTATGACGTAAGAGGGAACCTGTGCTAAATCAAACAGAAAATACAGCGAAATGACAGGGAACAAAAAATATTAAATGAGTGATTATATGTTCAATACAGTTGCATTTTTTTGAGAACTCTAATCAGTTAAATAGCATAAGTTATTAGTTGGTGAGGTCTTTAACAACAGCCGTACTTTGTTGAACTAACGTGGTTCAAACGATGAGACCATTATGAAACAGTCTTTACTAGCTTATTCGTTTCCACAAAAATGCAGCACAAATAAGCAAGCATTTTAACGTTTTAAATACACTAATCTACTATTATTGTTCAATCGCTGGAGTGTTTTTTTTTTTTTTTTTTTTTTTTTTTTAATGCCTTTAAAATATGTAGTTTTGTGAACACGGACGAAGAAACGCCAGCCCCGAAGCTCATCCGTAAACCACATAAAACAGCTCATATGCGCTTAGCTCTTTAAAATGATAATCTGTTTACATTGTGTACAGTCGCTGGACTGTTTTTATTTAAATGCTTTTAAAAGAGGCTTAGTGATGTAGTTCGCAGACCGAGAGCTCGGAGCCTTGACTCTCATGTCAGTACAACAGAAAACACTGGCTGAAGGCAGCTCTCTCCGTTTTAAATAAAACTACTTGCAAACACCTGAGTTTAGCTCTTGGTGTGTTCTAAGGGGTTGACGGAATGAAATCGCTGGAACATTTAAATTTTAAAAGGCCGTATTTATTTTCATTTTCCGCTCCACACCTTCAGTGGAGTGGAATGCCTTAAACGGGGCATTATTTTTCGTACGTGACCTGTGGTTAGAGGCATTGTTGCTTGTTAGTAAGACATATGGCATAATAAATTATGTTCTTGGGCATAATTTGCAAGCTAACATGCACTACAAGTCATATCTTATATTTAACCTAAATATAAATGATTTTAATCTGTATTTTTGTGCGTCCTCTATTAAATCACCCTTTATGAGTAGTGCGCATGCGCACAAATGCCTAAGGGAACTTTCGGAGTATGACGTAAGAGGGAACCTGTGCTAAATCAAACAGAAAATACAGCGAAATGACAGGGAACAAAAAATATTAAATGAGTGATTATATGTTCAATACAGTTGCATTTTTTTGAGAACTCTAATCAGTTAAATAGCATAAGTTATTAGTTGGTGAGGTCTTTAACAACAGCCGTACTTTGTTGAACTAACGTGGTTCAAACGATGAGACCATATGAAACAGTCTTTACTAGCTTATTCGTTTCCACAAAAATGCAGCACAAATAAGCAAGCATTTTAACGTTTTAAATACACTAATCTACTATTATTGTTCAATCGCTGGCGTGTTTTTTTTTTTTTTTTTAATGCCTTTAAAATATGTAGTTTTGTGAACACGGACGAAGAAACGCCAGCCCCGAAGCTCATCCGTAAACCACATAAAACAGCTCATATGCGCTTAGCTCTTTAAAATGACAATCTGTTTACATTGTGTACAGTCGCTGGACTGTTTTTATTTAAATGCTTTTAAAAGAGGCTTAGTGATGTAGTTCGCAGACCGAGAGCTCGGAGCCTTGACTCTCATGTCAGTACAGCAGAAAACACTGGCTGAAGGCAGCTCTCTCCGTTTTAAATAAAACTACTTGCAAACACCTGAGTTTAGCTCTTGGTGTGTTCTAAGGGGTTGACGGAATGAAATCGCTGGAACATTTAAATTTTAAAAGGCCGTATTTATTTTCATTTTCCGCTCCACACCTTCAGTGGAGTGGAATGCCTTAAACGGGGCATTATTTTTCGTACGTGACCTGTGGTTAGAGGCATTGTTGCTTGTTAGTAAGACATATGGCATAATAAATTATGTTCTTGGGCATAATTTGCAAGCTAACATGCACTACAAGTCATATCTTATATTTAACCTAAATATAAATGATTTTAATCTGTATTTTTGTGCGTCCTCTATTAAATCACCCTTTATGAGTAGTGCGCATGCGCACAAATGCCTAAGGGAACTTTCGGAGTATGACGTAAGAGGGAACCTGTGCTAAATCAAACAGAAAATACAGCGAAATGACAGGGAACAAAAAATATTACATGAGTGATTATATGTTCAATACAGTTGCATTTTTTTGAGAACTCTAATCAGTTAAATAGCATAAGTTATTAGTTGGTGAGGTCTTTAACAACAGCCGTACTTTGTTGAACTAACGTGGTTCAAACGATGAGACCATATGAAACAGTCTTTACTAGCTTATTCGTTTCCACAAAAATGCAGCACAAATAAGCAAGCATTTTAACGTTTTAAATACACTAATCTACTATTATTGTTCAATCGCTGGAGTGTTTTTTTTTTATTTTTTTATTTTTTTTTTAATGCCTTTAAAATATGTAGTTTTGTGAACACGGACGAAGAAACGCCAGCCCCGAAGCTCATCCGTAAACCACATAAAACAGCTCATATGCGCTTAGCTCTTTAAAATGATAATCTGTTTACATTGTGTACAGTCGCTGGACTGTTTTTATTTAAATGCTTTTAAAAGAGGCTTAGTGATGTAGTTCGCAGACCGAGAGCTCGGAGGCTTGACTCTCATGTCAGTACAGCAGAAAACACTGGCTGAAGGCAGCTCTCTCCGTTTTAAATAAAACTACTTGCAAACACCTGAGTTTAGCTCTTGGTGTGTTCTAAGGGGTTGACGGAATGAAATCGCTGGAACATTTAAATTTTAAAAGGCCGTATTTATTTTCATTTTCCGCTCCACACCTTCAGTGGAGTGGAATGCCTTAAACGGGGCATTATTTTTCGTACGTGACCTGTGGTTAGAGGCATTGTTGCTTGTTAGTAAGACATATGGCATAATAAATTATGTTCTTGGGCATAATTTGCAAGCTAACATGCACTACAAGTCATATCTTATATTTAACCTAAATATAAATGATTTTAATCTGTATTTTTGTGCGTCCTCTATTAAATCACCCTTTATGAGTAGTGCGCATGCGCACAAATGCCTAAGGGAACTTTCGGAGTATGACGTAAGAGGGAACCTGTGCTAAATCAAACAGAAAATACAGCGAAATGACAGGGAACAAAAAATATTAAATGAGTGATTATATGTTCAATACAGTTGCATTTTTTTGAGAACTCTAATCAGTTAAATAGCATAAGTTATTAGTTGGTGAGGTCTTTAACAACAGCCGTACTTTGTTGAACTAACGTGGTTCAAACGATGAGACCATATGAAACAGTCTTTACTAGCTTATTCGTTTCCACAAAAATGCAGCACAAATAAGCAAGCATTTTAACGTTTTAAATACACTAATCTACTATTATTGTTCAATCGCTGACGTGTTTTTTTTTTTTTTTAATGCCTTTAAAATATGTAGTTTTGTGAACACGGACGAAGAAACGCCAGCCCCGAAGCTCATCCGTAAACCACATAAAACAGCTCATATGCGCTTAGCTCTTTAAAATGATAATCTGTTTACATTGTGTACAGTCGCTGGACTGTTTTTATTTAAATGCTTTTAAAAGAGGCTTAGTGATGTAGTTCGCAGACCGAGAGCTCGGAGCCTTGACTCTCATGTCAGTACAACAGAAAACACTGGCTGAAGGCAGCTCTCTCCGTTTTAAATAAAACTACTTGCAAACACCTGAGTTTAGCTCTTGGTGTGTTCTAAGGGGTTGACGGAATGAAATCGCTGGAACATTTAAATTTTAAAAGGCCGTATTTATTTTCATTTTCCGCTCCACACCTTCAGTGGAGTGGAATGCCTTAAACGGGGCATTATTTTTCGTACGTGACCTGTGGTTAGAGGCATTGTTGCTTGTTAGTAAGACATATGGCATAATAAATTATGTTCTTGGGCATAATTTGCAAGCTAACATGCACTACAAGTCATATCTTATATTTAACCTAAATATAAATGATTTTAATCTGTATTTTTGTGCGTCCTCTATTAAATCACCCTTTATGAGTAGTGCGCATGCGCACAAATGCCTAAGGGAACTTTCGGAGTATGACGTAAGAGGGAACCTGTGCTAAATCAAACAGGAAATACAGCGAAATGACAGGGAACAAAAAATATTAAATGAGTGATTATATGTTCAATACAGTTGCATTTTTTTGAGAACTCTAATCAGTTAAATAGCATAAGTTATTAGTTGGTGAGGTCTTTAACAACAGCCGTACTTTGTTGAACTAACGTGGTTCAAACGATGAGACCATTATGAAACAGTCTTTACTAGCTTATTCGTTTCCACAAAAATGCAGCACAAATAAGCAAGCATTTTAACGTTTTAAATACACTAATCTACTATTATTGTTCAATCGCTGGAGTGTTTTTTTTTTTTTTTTTTTTAATGCCTTTAAAATATGTAGTTTTGTGAACACGGACGAAGAAACGCCAGCTCCGAAGCTCATCCGTAAACCACATAAAACAGCTCATATGCGCTTAGCTCTTTAAAATGATAATCTGTTTACATTGTGTACAGTCGCTGGACTGTTTTTATTTAAATGCTTTTAAAAGAGGCTTAGTGATGTAGTTCGCAGACCGAGAGCTCGGAGCCTTGACTCTCATGTCAGTACAACAGAAAACACTGGCTGAAGGCAGCTCTCTCCGTTTTAAATAAAACTACTTGCAAACACCTGAGTTTAGCTCTTGGTGTGATCTAAGGGGTTGACGGAATGAAATCGCTGGAACATTTAAATTTTAAAAGGCCGTATTTATTTTCATTTTCCGCTCCACACCTTCAGTGGAGTGGAATGCCTTGAACGGGGCATTATTTTTCGTACGTGACCTGTGGTTAGAGGCATTGTTGCTTGTTAGTAAGACATATGGCATAATAAATTATGTTCTTGGGCATAATTTGCAAGCTAACATGCACTACAAGTCATATCTTATATTTAACCTAAATATAAATGATTTTAATCTGTATTTTTGTGCGTCCTCTATTAAATCACCCTTTATGAGTAGTGCGCATGCGCACAAATGCCTAAGGGAACTTTCGGAGTATGACGTAAGAGGGAACCTGTGCTAAATCAAACAGAAAATACAGCGAAATGACAGGGAACAAAAAATATTAAATGAGTGATTATATGTTCAATACAGTTGCATTTTTTGAGAACTCTAATCAGTTAAATAGCATAAGTTATTAGTTGGTGAGGTCTTTAACAACAGCCGTACTTTGTTGAACTAACGTGGTTCAAACGATGAGACCATTATGAAACAGTCTTTACTAGCTTATTCGTTTCCACAAAAATGCAGCACAAATAAGCAAGCATTTTAACGTTTTAAATACACTAATCTACTATTATTGTTCAATCGCTGGAGTGTTTTTTTTTTTTTTTTTTTAATGCCTTTAAAATATGTAGTTTTGTGAACACGGACGAAGAAACGCCAGCTCCGAAGCTCATCCGTAAACCACATAAAACAGCTCATATGCGCTTAGCTCTTTAAAATGATAATCTGTTTACATTGTGTACAGTCGCTGGACTGTTTTTATTTAAATGCTTTTAAAAGAGGCTTAGTGATGTAGTTCGCAGACCGAGAGCTCGGAGCCTTGACTCTCATGTCAGTACAACAGAAAACACTGGCTGAAGGCAGCTCTCTCCGTTTTAAATAAAACTACTTGCAAACACCTGAGTTTAGCTCTTGGTGTGATCTAAGGGGTTGACGGAATGAAATCGCTGGAACATTTAAATTTTAAAGGGCCGTATTTATTTTCATTTTCCGCTCCACACCTTCAGTGGAGTGGAATGCCTTAAACGGGGCATTATTTTTCGTACGTGACCTGTGGTTAGAGGCATTATTGCTTGTTAGTAAGACATATGGCATAATAAATTATGTTCTTGGGCATAATTTGCAAGCTAACATGCACTACAAGTCATATCTTATATTTAACCTAAATATAAATGATTTTAATCTGTATTTTTGTGCGTCCTCTATTAAATCACCCTTTATGAGTAGTGCGCATGCGCACAAATGCCTAAGGGAACTTTCGGAGTATGACGTAAGAGGAAACCTGTGCTAAATCAAACAGAAAATACAGCGAAATGACAGGGAACAAAAAATATTAAATGAGTGATTATATGTTCAATACAGTTGCATTTTTTTGAGAACTCTAATCAGTTAAATAGCATAAGTTATTAGTTGGTGAGGTCTTTAACAACAGCCGTACTTTGTTGAACTAACGTGGTTCAAACGATGAGACCATATGAAACAGTCTTTACTAGCTTATTCGTTTCCACAAAAATGCAGCACAAATAAGCAAGCATTTTAACGTTTTAAATACACTAATCTACTATTATTGTTCAATCGCTGGAGTGTTTTTTTTTTTTTTTTTTTAATGCCTTTAAAATATGTAGTTTTGTGAACACGGACGAAGAAACGCCAGCCCCGAAGCTCATCCGTAAACCACATAAAACAGCTCATATGCGCTTAGCTCTTTAAAATGATAATCTGTTTACATTGTGTAGTCGCTGGACTGTTTTTATTTAAATGCTTTTAAAAGAGGCTTAGTGATGTAGTTCGCAGACCGAGAGCTCGGAGCCTTGACTCTCATGTCAGTACAACAGAAAACACTGGCTGAAGGCAGCTCTCTCCGTTTTAAATAAAACTACTTGCAAACACCTGAGTTTAGCTCTTGGTGTGTTCTAAGGGGTTGACGGAATGAAATCGCTGGAACATTTAAATTTTAAAAGGCCGTATTTATTTTCATTTTCCGCTCCACACCTTCAGTGGAGTGGAATGCCTTAAACGGGGCATTATTTTTCGTACGTGACCTGTGTTTAGAGGCATTGTTGCTTGTTAGTAAGACATATGGCATAATAAATTATGTTCTTGGGCATAATTTGCAAGCTAACATGCACTACAAATCATATCTTATATTTAACCTAAATATAAATGATTTTAATCTGTATTTTTGTGCGTCCTCTATTAAATCACCCTTTATGAGTAGTGCGCATGCGCACAAATGCCTAAGGGAACTTTCGGAGTATGACGTAAGAGGGAACCTGTGCTAAATCAAACAGAAAATACAGCGAAATGACAGGGAACAAAAAATATTAAATGAGTGATTATATGTTCAATACAGTTGCATTTTTTTGAGAACTCTAATCAGTTAAATAGCATAAGTTATTAGTTGGTGAGGTCTTTAACAAAAGCCGTACTTTGTTGAACTAACGTGGTTCAAACGATGAGACCATTATGAAACAGTCTTTACTAGCTTATTCGTTTCCACAAAAATGCAGCACAAATAAGCAAGCATTTTAACGTTTTAAATACACTAATCTACTATTATTGTTCAATCGCTGGAGTGTTTTTTTTTTTTTTTTTTTAATGCCTTTAAAATATGTAGTTTTGTGAACACGGACGAAGAAACGCCAGCTCCGAAGCTCATCCGTAAACCACATAAAACAGCTCATATGCGCTTAGCTCTTTAAAATGATAATCTGTTTACATTGTGTACAGTCGCTGGACTGTTTTTATTTAAATGCTTTTAAAAGAGGCTTAGTGATGTAGTTCGCAGACCGAGAGCTCGGAGCCTTGACTCTCATGTCAGTACAACAGAAAACACTGGCTGAAGGCAGCTCTCTCCGTTTTAAATAAAACTACTTGCAAACACCTGAGTTTAGCTCTTGGTGTGATCTAAGGGGTTGACGGAATGAAATCGCTGGAACATTTAAATTTTAAAGGGCCGTATTTATTTTCATTTTCCGCTCCACACCTTCAGTGGAGTGGAATGCCTTAAACGGGGCATTATTTTTCGTACGTGACCTGTGGTTAGAGGCATTATTGCTTGTTAGTAAGACATATGGCATAATAAATTATGTTCTTGGGCATAATTTGCAAGCTAACATGCACTACAAGTCATATCTTATATTTAACCTAAATATAAATGATTTTAATCTGTATTTTTGTGCGTCCTCTATTAAATCACCCTTTATGAGTAGTGCGCATGCGCACAAATGCCTAAGGGAACTTTCGGAGTATGACGTAAGAGGAAACCTGTGCTAAATCAAACAGAAAATACAGCGAAATGACAGGGAACAAAAAATATTAAATGAGTGATTATATGTTCAATACAGTTGCATTTTTTTGAGAACTCTAATCAGTTAAATAGCATAAGTTATTAGTTGGTGAGGTCTTTAACAACAGCCGTACTTTGTTGAACTAACGTGGTTCAAACGATGAGACCATTATGAAACAGTCTTTACTAGCTTATTCGTTTCCACAAAAATGCAGCACAAATAAGCAAGCATTTTAACGTTTTAAATACACTAATCTACTATTATTGTTCAATCGCTGGAGTGTTTTTTTTTTTTTTTTTTAATGCCTTTAAAATATGTAGTTTTGTGAACACGGACGAAGAAACGCCAGCTCCGAAGCTCATCCGTAAACCACATAAAACAGCTCATATGCGCTTAGCTCTTTAAAATGATAATCTGTTTACATTGTGTACAGTCGCTGGACTGTTTTTATTTAAATGCTTTTAAAAGAGGCTTAGTGATGTAGTTCGCAGACCGAGAGCTCGGAGCCTTGACTCTCATGTCAGTACAACAGAAAACACTGGCTGAAGGCAGCTCTCTCCGTTTTAAATAAAACTACTTGCAAACACCTGAGTTTAGCTCTTGGTGTGATCTAAGGGGTTGACGGAATGAAATCGCTGGAACATTTAAATTTTAAAGGGCCGTATTTATTTTCATTTTCCGCTCCACACCTTCAGTGGAGTGGAATGCCTTAAACGGGGCATTATTTTTCGTACGTGACCTGTGGTTAGAGGCATTATTCCTTGTTAGTAAGACATATGGCATAATAAATTATGTTCTTGGGCATAATTTGCAAGCTAACATGCACTACAAGTCATATCTTATATTTAACCTAAATATAAATGATTTTAATCTGTATTTTTGTGCGTCCTCTATTAAATCACCCTTTATGAGTAGTGCGCATGCGCACAAATGCCTAAGGGAACTTTCGGAGTATGACGTAAGAGGGAACCTGTGCTAAATCAAACAGGAAATACAGCGAAATGACAGGGAACAAAAAATATTAAATGAGTGATTATATGTTCAATACAGTTGCATTTTTTTGAGAACTCTAATCAGTTAAATAGCATAAGTTATTAGTTGGTGAGGTCTTTAACAACAGCCGTACTTTGTTGAACTAACGTGGTTCAAACGATGAGACCATATGAAACAGTCTTTACTAGCTTATTCGTTTCCACAAAAATGCAGCACAAATAAGCAAGCATTTTAACGTTTTAAATACACTAATCTACTATTATTGTTCAATCGCTGGAGTGTTTTTTTTTTTTTTTTTTTTTTTTTTTTTTTAATGCCTTTAAAATATGTAGTTTTGTGAACACGGACGAAGAAACGCCAGCCCCGAAGCTCATCCGTAAACCACATAAAACAGCTCATATGTGCTTAGCTCTTTAAAATGATAATCTGTTTACATTGTGTAGTCGCTGGACTGTTTTTATTTAAATGCTTTTAAAAGAGGCTTAGTGATGTAGTTCGCAGACCGAGAGCTCGGAGCCTTGACTCTCATGTCAGTACAACAGAAAACACTGGCTGAAGGCAGCTCTCTCCGTTTTAAATAAAACTACTTGCAAACACCTGAGTTTAGCTCTTGGTGTGTTCTAAGGGGTTGACGGAATGAAATCGCTGGAACATTTAAATTTTAAAAGGCCGTATTTATTTTCATTTTCCGCTCCACACCTTCAGTGGAGTGGAATGCCTTAAACGGGGCATTATTTTTCGTACGTGACCTGTGTTTAGAGGCATTGTTGCTTGTTAGTAAGACATATGGCATAATAAATTATGTTCTTGGGCATAATTTGCAAGCTAACATGCACTACAAATCATATCTTATATTTAACCTAAATATAAATGATTTTAATCTGTATTTTTGTGCGTCCTCTATTAAATCACCCTTTATGAGTAGTGCGCATGCGCACAAATGCCTAAGGGAACTTTCGGAGTATGACGTAAGAGGGAACCTGTGCTAAATCAAACAGAAAATACAGCGAAATGACAGGGAACAAAAAATATTAAATGAGTGATTATATGTTCAATACAGTTGCATTTTTTTGAGAACTCTAATCAGTTAAATAGCATAAGTTATTAGTTGGTGAGGTCTTTAACAACAGCCGTACTTTGTTGAACTAACGTGGTTCAAACGATGAGACCATTATGAAACAGTCTTTACTAGCTTATTCGTTTCCACAAAAATGCAGCACAAATAAGCAAGCATTTTAACGTTTTAAATACACTAATCTACTATTATTGTTCAATCGCTGGAGTGTTTTTTTTTTTTTTTTTTTTTTTTTTTTTAATGCCTTTAAAATATGTAGTTTTGTGAACACGGACGAAGAAACGCCAGCTCCGAAGCTCATCCGTAAACCACATAAAACAGCTCATATGCGCTTAGCTCTTTAAAATGATAATCTGTTTACATTGTGTACAGTCGCTGGACTGTTTTTATTTAAATGCTTTTAAAAGAGGCTTAGTGATGTAGTTCGCAGACCGAGAGCTCGGAGCCTTGACTCTCATGTCAGTACAACAGAAAACACTGGCTGAAGGCAGCTCTCTCCGTTTTAAATAAAACTACTTGCAAACACCTGAGTTTAGCTCTTGGTGTGTTCTAAGGGGTTGACGGAATGAAATCGCTGGAACATTTAAATTTTAAAAGGCCGTATTTATTTTCATTTTCCGCTCCACACCTTCAGTGGAGTGGAATGCCTTAAACGGGGCATTATTTTTCGTACGTGACCTGTGTTTAGAGGCATTGTTGCTTGTTAGTAAGACATATGGCATAATAAATTATGTTCTTGGGCATAATTTGCAAGCTAACATGCACTACAAATCATATCTTATATTTAACCTAAATATAAATGATTTTAATCTGTATTTTTGTGCGTCCTCTATTAAATCACCCTTTATGAGTAGTGCGCATGCGCACAAATGCCTAAGGGAACTTTCGGAGTATGACGTAAGAGGGAACCTGTGCTAAATCAAACAGAAAATACAGCGAAATGACAGGGAACAAAAAATATTAAATGAGTGATTATATGTTCAATACAGTTGCATTTTTTTGAGAACTCTAATCAGTTAAATAGCATAAGTTATTAGTTGGTGAGGTCTTTAACAACAGCCGTACTTTGTTGAACTAACGTGGTTCAAACGATGAGACCATTATGAAACAGTCTTTACTAGCTTATTCGTTTCCACAAAAATGCAGCACAAATAAGCAAGCATTTTAACGTTTTAAATACACTAATCTACTATTATTGTTCAATCGCTGGAGTGTTTTTTTTTTTTTTTTTTTAATGCCTTTAAAATATGTAGTTTTGTGAACACGGACGAAGAAACGCCAGCTCCGAAGCTCATCCGTAAACCACATAAAACAGCTCATATGCGCTTAGCTCTTTAAAATGATAATCTGTTTACATTGTGTACAGTCGCTGGACTGTTTTTATTTAAATGCTTTTAAAAGAGGCTTAGTGATGTAGTTCGCAGACCGAGAGCTCGGAGCCTTGACTCTCATGTCAGTACAACAGAAAACACTGGCTGAAGGCAGCTCTCTCCGTTTTAAATAAAACTACTTGCAAACACCTGAGTTTAGCTCTTGGTGTGATCTAAGGGGTTGACGGAATGAAATCGCTGGAACATTTAAATTTTAAAGGGCCGTATTTATTTTCATTTTCCGCTCCACACCTTCAGTGGAGTGGAATGCCTTAAACGGGGCATTATTTTTCGTACGTGACCTGTGGTTAGAGGCATTATTGCTTGTTAGTAAGACATATGGCATAATAAATTATGTTCTTGGGCATAATTTGCAAGCTAACATGCACTACAAGTCATATCTTATATTTAACCTAAATATAAATGATTTTAATCTGTATTTTTGTGCGTCCTCTATTAAATCACCCTTTATGAGTAGTGCGCATGCGCACAAATGCCTAAGGGAACTTTCGGAGTATGACGTAAGAGGAAACCTGTGCTAAATCAAACAGAAAATACAGCGAAATGACAGGGAACAAAAAATATTAAATGAGTGATTATATGTTCAATACAGTTGCATTTTTTTGAGAACTCTAATCAGTTAAATAGCATAAGTTATTAGTTGGTGAGGTCTTTAACAACAGCCGTACTTTGTTGAACTAACGTGGTTCAAACGATGAGACCATATGAAACAGTCTTTACTAGCTTATTCGTTTCCACAAAAATGCAGCACAAATAAGCAAGCATTTTAACGTTTTAAATACACTAATCTACTATTATTGTTCAATCGCTGGAGTGTTTTTTTTTTTTTTTTTTTTTTTTTTAATGCCTTTAAAATATGTAGTTTTGTGAACACGGACGAAGAAACGCCAGCCCCGAAGCTCATCCGTAAACCACATAAAACAGCTCATATGCGCTTAGCTCTTTAAAATGATAATCTGTTTACATTGTGTAGTCGCTGGACTGTTTTTATTTAAATGCTTTTAAAAGAGGCTTAGTGATGTAGTTCGCAGACCGAGAGCTCGGAGCCTTGACTCTCATGTCAGTACAACAGAAAACACTGGCTGAAGGCAGCTCTCTCCGTTTTAAATAAAACTACTTGCAAACACCTGAGTTTAGCTCTTGGTGTGTTCTAAGGGGTTGACGGAATGAAATCGCTGGAACATTTAAATTTTAAAAGGCCGTATTTATTTTCATTTTCCGCTCCACACCTTCAGTGGAGTGGAATGCCTTAAACGGGGCATTATTTTTCGTACGTGACCTGTGTTTAGAGGCATTGTTGCTTGTTAGTAAGACATATGGCATAATAAATTATGTTCTTGGGCATAATTTGCAAGCTAACATGCACTACAAATCATATCTTATATTTAACCTAAATATAAATGATTTTAATCTGTATTTTTGTGCGTCCTCTATTAAATCACCCTTTATGAGTAGTGCGCATGCGCACAAATGCCTAAGGGAACTTTCGGAGTATGACGTAAGAGGGAACCTGTGCTAAATCAAACAGAAAATACAGCGAAATGACAGGGAACAAAAAATATTAAATGAGTGATTATATGTTCAATACAGTTGCATTTTTTTGAGAACTCTAATCAGTTAAATAGCATAAGTTATTAGTTGGTGAGGTCTTTAACAACAGCCGTACTTTGTTGAACTAACG
>NW_027394322.1:0-92394 GCF_049309525.1 Garra rufa | reverse complement strand
TATTGTCCTAACTTGATTCTGTAAGTTTTTCCTTTATTATGTTAATTTCCCATGTTTAAATCCATTTTGCAGATCATTATTGTATAATATATAAACAATAATAATATAATAATAGTATATCATTTGCCATAATTTTTGACATTTTTGCCTTTATTATGATAGCGAAGTAGGAGAGAGATCAGGATCAGTCCTTCGAACTGAAAATTATCAACTAAAAATGATTTATATTGTGTCCAAAAATTAACTTTAGAGAAAATCATTAATGAATAATATAGAAAAAAAACTATTTATTTTGCATCCAATGTTCTGTATAGAGTGTTTTTTTTTTTCATATTGGCGGCACTAAACGTAAATAACGCCACTGAACTGAATGAAGCTTGAATATTTTGCTGATTATTCCTGCCGAAAATGGATCCATTATTGTCATGATTTGGGCTGTACTAATCAGTCAGACCATGAAAAACATTTTTTATAGACTGCCAAAAGATATATAACAAATCAAGGAGAAGAGGAACAAAAGGCGTTTGTGGTTGGTCAAATTGAAGAATGCAATCTAAAATTCAAATTTTCTTTCATTCTGTTTATTTCCTGTCAGAACCTGAGGTGGATGGAGTCCAATCGTTTCGTGTGGACGGACGGTCTGCAGGTTCTCTTTGTGTTCCAGAGACTAGGTAAGCCGACCGTGAGACATTAGCCAAACCCCAAAATAGATTTCACGCGAGGGTCACTGTCAATCTCGTCAAGAACCTCTCAATCACTTACTAAATTTATCTCTCATGATACAAAAGCTGTCGTAGAGGTGTCCAATTAGAAGTTAACCATTGTGTGTTGATGGTTTTGTGTCTCCCCAGCTGCTGTGTTGTATTACTACTTCTACAAACGTACAACCGAGTACCTGGGAGACCCTAGACTTTACGAAGATTCCCCGTGGCTCCGTGATGCATTCGCTAGAGCCCGACAGTGAAACAAAGCACCTGGAAACCAAATCCAAATGGTGCACGAGGGACGTTAACATTGTGGAATATAACACACGACCGAAGCATTTCAAGAAACAAAACAGATGGACTCTTTCAGAGCTCTGCCACCGTAAAACAAACTAATGAATTGTAGAAAAGAGCCAAGATGGCTTCTATGGAGCACACTGGCAGATGGAGAGATCAAATAGGACAAATGATCTAACTGCCGGCACCAGGTGTAAAGCTGCATTCATCATAAATTGCTTCTTACATGTTGGTTGCGTAGACATCTTGTTGCGTAGCATGAATTATGTACTAAAATGTCTTTTTATATGGTTTTGGATCACTGCTACTGATCATACAGTCGAAGATTTCGTTCACTTCAGTTTGCCTTTGAAACGACGAGTGGAATTTGGTCTGAGGAATCGTCATATTTGTGGGTTTTTTTGTATACTGTGCCCATTTTTTTAAACATTTTGTTTGTAATGTTTTAATAAACATCCTCCAAATGTCACATTCGCTATATTTTCAGTCAACTGTCGACGGAGCATCAACAAAGTGCCTCACTGTTCACCCAACACTAGCAGAGCGTCAGTGCACTTGTTATGCCGTATAGTCGTAATTGTAGTTTCTGTCACTACTGATGTTGTACTAATAAACATTTTCCCTTGGCCTGATTTGTGTTGCTTTACTTCTTATATTTATCGCAAACTGAAGTGTTCAAGGAATAGTTCAACCAAAAATGAAAGTTTGTTGAAATGTACTCACCCTCATGACCAAGATGTAGATGAGTTCGTTTCTTCACCAAAACAGACTTAAAGAAATTCCTGTGTGGAAAGAGTCCAAACATCTGATAAAAACAAACAATAACATTTTAATAAATCATGGTTAATCATGGTTTTCTTTCTTTTTTTTTTGTTTATGATTGCCTTAATGGTTTGTTGTTTTACTGTTAATAAAAATAAGGATTTAAAAAAAAGATTTGCGATAAGCACTCCGATCTGAATCAGAAGATTCACAAAGCATCATTTCAGATCGGGATTTCGGAGCACGGATCACGAATCATTCAATGATTTGCGAACCCGTTCTGAAGGTCTGATCTAGATTAAATGATTCACGAACCCACTCTGAGGCCCTGATCTGAATTAAATAACTCACGCACCAGTTCTGAAGTTCCAATCTTAATCAAAAGATCTGCTCTCCATGCTTCAAAGCTCTGGTCTAAATCAAAAGATTCGCAGACCATCATTTTAGATCGGGACTTTGGGGCGCAGGTCACGAATCATTCAATTTGTGATACGATTTACGAACCCGCTCCGAAGTTCCAATCAGAATTAAATGATTCGCAAAGGAGCGCGGATCACGAATCATTCAATTTGCGATATGATTCACAAACCCGCTCTGAAGTTCCGATCTACATAAAATGATTTGCGAACCAGACCTGATCTGAATTAAATGATTTGCAAAGAAGCACGAGTCATGAATCATTCAATTCACGAAATGATTCACAATCTGCACTCTGAAGTTCCGATCTGAATTAAATGATTCGCGAACCAGCTCTGAAGCTCCGATCTAAATCAAATGATTCGCAATCCACGCTCCGAAGTTCCGATCTAATTGAAATGATTTGTGATCCACGCTCCAAAGTTTCAATCCGAATCAAAAGATTTAAGGCCCGTTCACACCAAGAACAATAACGATAACTACAAATGCAGTGATAACTATATCTGTATCCACATCAGTGAACAATAACCATCTGTTTTTGTAGCATCTAAACAGTGAATTTAGCGTAAACTATCTGATCTCTAACGTAGTCAATGAAGTGGAATAAAAACAATACATACTCTTTTCTGCTGCAACTTCAAAGGAGGCAAGGCAATGTTGTCCGAATTAGCGTTGAATTCCTGAGGTAGTTTTGTGTTTTATGTTACTCTGTTTGCTGTGCAATGTCAGTTTGCTTCTTTACAATGTTGTCTGCTATTTTAAATGCACAAGCAAAAAAATCATTCTGAAAGTGATCCCAACGATATTGTTGCCCTGTATCGTTATCATTATAGTCGTGGTGTGAACTCTGCTATTCGCTTAAATTTGAAACGATTTTTAGAACGTTATCTTTATAGTTATAGTTCTTGTTCTTGGTGTGAACAGGCCTTAAGAAACATCATTTCAGATCGGGAATTCGGAGTGTGGATCACAAATTATTCAATTCACTAAGGCCCCGTTTACACGAAGGGAAGACGCAGATATTTCCCTGCGGTTTGGCCTGTCATTTACACGAAAACCCCGTTTTTATCACAGAAAACGATTATTTCTAAAAACTCCGGCCAAAGTGGATAAATTTGAAAACGCCGTTTTCACGTTGTAGTGTGGACTGTGGAAACGGAGGCTTTTGAAAACGGTGACGCATATTTATAGTCATGTGACGCATATTGTACCAATAGATATCTACACCAGTAATTGTGCCTGTGTTATTCACACACTGCTGCTAAAAAGATTTACCTTGTACACTCTTCAAATTACAGTCCTAAAAAGATGGCAGAAAATTTACTCACAGTTGCTGTCCTGCAAAACATGACGACAACTGCTTTTCAGATAAAATATGAATGAGCGTGATATAGACGCGTCAGTGGATGATGAGATATTTCCGTAAATTATCCCGCCAGAAGAATTGCGTGAAAACTTATTGCGTCTGTATAATTTTGGAGACTTTACGCATGCGCAGTAAGGCGAATTTGATGTTTTCCTACGTTTCAGTGTGGATGAGAAACTTTTGGAAAACGCTTGGAAACGCTAGTGTGGACGGAGAGCGTTTTAAAATGAAAACTCCGTTTTCAAATGTATTCGGATTAATGTAAACGTAGCCTAAATGATTTGCGAACCTGCTCTGAAGATCCAATCTACATAAAATGATTTGTGAAACCCACTCCGAAGTTCCAATCTGAATCAAAAGATTCGCAAACCATCATTTCAAATCAGGACTTCGGAGTGCGGATCACTAATCATTCAATTCACTAAATGATTTGCGAGCCTGCTCCGAAGTTCCGATCTGAATTAAACGATTCACAAACCAGCTTTATGTTCCGATCTAAATCAAATAATTGGCGATCCATCCAAGGAGCGCAGATCACGAATCATTTAATTCGTGAAATGATTCGTGAACCTGCTCCAACATTACAATCTACATAAAATGATTGGAGAACTATTCCCGATCTCAAATAAATTATTCTCAAACCCACTCCGAAGTTCCGATCTAGATCAAATGATTTCACTATCAGTGCTACAAAGTTCCAATCTAAATCAAAAAATTCACACGCCGGAATTTGAGCACGGCTCGCGATTCACTCTAATGATGAATTGATTTGTGAACCTCTTTTTAAAGTTCCTATCTGCATAAAACAATTCACGAAGCAGAAGTTCTGAACTAAATCTAATTATTTGCAATCTGTGCTCAGTCCAGACTTGAATAATGATTGTTATCTATATTTTCAGATCGGGACTAATAGCACAATTTGCAAAATGCTTAGCGAACCCCATCAGACGCCATGATCTAAATTAAATGATTCTCGATGCGCGATCCGATTGGAGCACTTCGATACAGTGAATCATTTTCTGACGCAATTGTTTAACGGATTCTGAGTTTTGAAAAGCTCTGTTTCACTTATACATGCTTTTCAAAATCATTACAAGCAACGTCGAAATGTGAATTTGAATGGCATTTTTGATCATTTGTTTGCCAGTGAATCGCTTGAACTGGATGATCCAAGTCACGAGTTTGAATCAATCCAGCGTAAATGACTCACTCAATTGATTCAGTTTGTTTGTTCCCTTGCTTCTTGCGTCTTCAGCCATGTTTACAGGACACTGTCAGTACTACTACTGATTTAGCTCGCGAGTATTTACGGCATTACCTGAAATAAGCGGAAACGGTATGATGTGCACAAATAAAATATCCCTATTTCATTCCAAAGATAACATCCATAACAAAAATGTACGAACAGATTCAGGTGAGGTAACCAGTTTACTGTCTGCTAACTAGTGAAACACTAGTGAAACACATTAATTTAATGAGTTGCAATCTTAATTCACTATATTTTAAATAGTTTGGCCACTGCAGTTCAGTTGGTGACAGTTCAATATAAAATCAGCTAAAGCATTCAGTCATCTCATGCCACTGAAGTGAATGTTACTGTATATTATATTATATTATTGGTGAGCAAGTGATGTAATGCTACATTTTTCCAAATGTGATCCGATTAACTTTTTTGGGGGGGTGAACTATTTCTTTCAGACGTCATGGCACATGTCTGTAGTCGCTTTAGCGCTAAAACAGGCGACTATCTCCACGCTGACAGACTGTTCTATTCTGATCAGTCAGATTAAGCTTGGATTGGGGTTTTACGCTCCACAAACAGCCTGCAGGACAAAAATAGCATGCTATGTTTTCAAATACCCAGCCAACTCACTCCTCACATCGTGTGAGGACGAACGTCAAGCCATTTGGAGAAATGTAGCATTACATCACTCGCTCACCAACGGATCAATACTTTAAAATGTCTAAATATAGAGATTTAAATAAAGGAAAATGATTCTTGAGAATGAAAAAAATCTGTAACAGTGGACACATCAAATGAAAACCAAGAAACATTTTTGATTTTCTAACAAAAACTGTTTATTTGTGAAATATTAGCCCATAATCCCACCCATCATGCCAGTGCAAACTTCATCTGAAATCCCAGTGCTTCTGTGGTAAAGCTTGAACTCCTGGAAAAAATGTTCTGATCACCTTGGAATGTTTTCCTGTACATGCCATTTCCACAACCTGATGAACACAAATGCAACAGATGACAATTAATTTATGTCCAGCCTGAAGAATTCAGGGACAGTAAATACTACAAATAAAATCAAGCTACAGACCAGCATTGTTATAGTTAACTAAAACCATAAAAAACTTGAAATATGTTACCTGAAATAAAATAAACTTCAACTGAAATAAAATATAAAAACTTAGTTTATTCCAAGGCAAATTTTCTCATTTAAATTGCTGTACTAAAACAAACTAAAATACAAATGAATAAAAAGTTTATAGACATTTAAAATAATAATAATTAAACTTACAAAACACAACAAAATTACTAAAACTTTAAATATAAAATAAAAAATAAGAGTAATATATGGACGCCTGCTTCCATCGCAGAATAAAAAAAATGTAATTATGAATTTTTTTCTTATATTAAACTAAAATCATGACAAAAAAACTTTTATTAAGTTTAACTTTATTTACTAATATAAACAAAAAAAGGAAATAAATAAAAAAACTATATGAGATTTTTAAATGAAATGAAAGAAAATTAAAACTAATATATGGAAGCCTGCTAAAAAAAAGTAATTGGTAAGATTAATTGTGCGATTGATATTAAAATATTAAAAAACTAAAATCCATTAAATACACTTTTACTGAAATAAAATATAAAAAAAACATTTTTTTATTAATTAATAATAAAAGACTAAAGACTAAAAAAAGACATTAAATTAAATGAATATAAAACTATATGGAAGCCTTGTTAACTGAAATTAACTGGAAAAAAAATAAGGAAATGTAAAATATTATTAAAAACTAATATATGAAAGCCTGCTTCTGTTGTGAAATACAAACAAATAAAGGGATTGCAATTTTTTCTTCTTTTATTAAAAATAAACTAAAAAAAACATCAAAAAGAATGTTACTTAAAATAAAATAAACTATTTAATAAATGTTTAAATTATAAATAAATATTTAAATAAACATTTTATATCAAAAGGCAACACTGCTTATTTTTATTAAGTTTTACTTTATTTACTAAAACTGAAAATTAATAATAAAAAAGCGATATAAACATTTCTAAAAAAAACAATAACTGAAATTGAAATAAAAACGAATTAAAAAATATTAATAAAAACTGTAATATTTGGAAGCCTGCTAACTGCTACTTTTTTCTAAATAAACTAAAACATTTATTTTATTGCAAGGCAACATTGCTAATTTTTATTAAGTTTAACCTTATTTACTAAAATAAACAAAAACTGAAAATTAATAATAATAAAAGACTATATAAAAAAAACATTAAATTAAATAAATATAAAAACTGTACTATATGGAAAGTTCATTAATTGAAATGAAAATAAAAAACAAATGTAAAATATTATTAAAAACTAATATATGAAAGCCTGCTTCCACAGTGTAAAATAAAAAAGGGATTGCAATTATTTTATTAATTATTTTATTTTTATTTTATATTAAAAAAACTAAAAAACATAAAAAGTGTTACTTGAAATAAAATAAACTTTAACTGAAAATGTATTTTATTCCACTATTAACTAAAATGAAAATAAAAACAAAAATATTAATAAAAACGGTAATATATGGAGGCCTGCTTCCGCTGTGGAATAAAAAAAGAAAACAAAAAGGTAACTGTGTTTTTTTTCTTATATTAAAATAAACTAAAAAAAATTATTTTATTATAAGGCAACATTGCTAAAATTAAGTTTAATTTTATTTACTAAAATAAACAAAAACTGAACATTAATAATAGTAATAATAATAATAAAAAACTACATAAACATATCTTTAAAAATTTCTTTAACTGAAATAAAAAAAAAACAAATTCAAAATTATTAACAAAAACTAATATATGGAAGCCTGCTTCCACTGTAGAATAAAAAAAAAAAACTTAAATTAAAATAAACAAAAAAAGTATTTTATTGCAAGGCAACATTGCTTATTTTTAAGTTTTACTTTATTTACTTAAAAAAAATTATATATACATAAATATAAATGATTATATATATATATATTTTTTTTTTTTATATTATATTTTATATATATATATATATATATATATTAAAAAAAAAAAAAAACATTAACTAAATTTAATTATTACTAAAAACAGCAACTTTTTTCTTATATTAAAATTAACTAAAAAAGGTATTTTATTCCAAGGCATAATAATTATAATAATTAAATATTAATAAAAACTGTAATATATGCAAGTCTGCTTCCGCTGTAGAACAAATAAAATAAAAAGGTAATTGCAACTTAAAAAATAAAAAATAAAATAAAATAATAATAAAATAATAAATTTATTATTCATTAATTCATTTTCATTAAGTTTAACTTAAAATAAACGAAAACTGAAAATTACTAAAAACTAAAAAAAATACATAAAAATAACAAAAACTTCAACTGATATATATATTCAAAATTCTGATTCAAAAATACTAATTTAAAATATTAATAAAAACTGTTATATGTGAATAAAAAAATATAACTTCCGTAATTTTGAATTTTTTCTTAGAATTCTGCATTTACATCTCATAAATTTTTTTGCCATAAAATAGGTAACTACGACACTTTTATCTCACAATTCTAACATTTTACCTTGCAATTGTGAATTTATCTCTCACATTTCTGACATATTGTGAGATATAATTAGAATTACAAGAAATGTGAGATATAACATCACAGCTACACAAAAAATTGTAACACCAAAGACAGTAAAGACACTCACTTTCAGACATAAATGCCGACCCACAGTAAGAGGAACAAGACACCAAAGCCCATGAAGAGCGACGCCACCAGAGAAATGAGCAGCTCTTTGTACAGATCTCTCGTGTACTTCGTGGACGTTACTTCATATCTGAGAGAGAGTCAAGGACGCAAACATCCAAACACATCACAAACACCTTTCTGATTACAAAACATATTGAAGGATACACAAAGAACCAGGCGGTGAAGAACATGCCGATGGCCAGCAGCACCACGGTGAGGTGAGGAAACACAGCCGGGTTCACCGGACTGGTGTATCTAGTCATGGCTTCCAACTCCTGCACAGAATCAGTCATTTACACATTAGTGGACATGCTTTCTGACACCTGAAGACGTCTACCAGCATGCAAAATAACTAAATAATCAGGTAGAAAACAACACAAACACGGCATAAAGATGATGGAAAAAAACAGGTGTATTGAACTGATATGGATTTCACATTAAATAGACAGATTTTTTAAGCACAGAAATGTGAACATTACCAAAACTGTCGATAAATATTAAAAAAAAGGCAACACAAATGTGAAAACTGACACACTTATTGAATGAACTGCCGAACCTAAATTTAAACACTTTTACAAATTCACATTAAGCTTATACAAATAGACATTTATGACTAAAAATGTGCATGTTATCATTTTGTTATTATCTGTAATTAACGTTATTATCTATATGCAGTGCAAACACTGCACTCCTGACTGCAGCTAACAGCTAAAGCTATCAAACTGCTGCAACTGCTAACAAGACAGGAGCGATTAAAAAATACTAGACGCGTTGTTTACAGTTTCATTTCATTTCTAGACTCTGAAGGTTAAGAAATATAATAATTTGTAATAAAATCATGCGTATTTACCATCGTGTGACAGGTAAAGGCAGAATCTGTCCGACCGGAAGAAGAGCTAGAACAGCCACGTATGTGAAGAGTGACCGGAAGAGGAGTGACTAACAGCGTAATACAAAATATAAGTCCGTAGACGCCGCTCCGTAGATGAGATAGGGCCGATTGCAGAACAGCAGAACCATACGTCACAGCAGTCACACGGCAGCAGCGCCACGGCAGCAGGCTCAGACGGTAGTGGGCGGAGTCTCCATCTGAGATCGAAAGTGGGTGAAAATAATGATCAACTTATATTTTTCTATATATTTTTAAACAGTATAAACTGAGTACAAAGCTCAAACAAAAAACAAAACAAAACTTGAGCAATAGAATGTTTTTATTTAGTTAAACCATATTTTTTACCTAATCATTTCAGTATTAACCAATTTTTCATTGTACATAATACCATGTACTATACACTATACCCATCATAAACTGGATTTTCCAAAAAATATTACAAAATCAAACAAAACATATAGCACAGAAGGCACACATTTAACAACAATAATAACCACACATTACTCGCCTAACTAAATTAGTTTAAACCTAAAATAAATCAAAACTCTTTAAACATGCAATTAATCCAGAGGCATGATTTGTTCACACACTCATTAAGGAAATGTCCATATCATCCTTAAATTCAAAGTGAAACATGAAGGGCTCTTTGGCCAGCAGACTCTCATCATTTGTTTCTGCCATTATAAAAGTTCATTATGTTGCTGCACATGAAATATAACGCGAATAACATTAAACAAATATTTTTTTATAAGGTTACACACTGATTATTTATAACTTAAACCCCATTTTTCTACCCATCCGTTGGTCGCGCATATACGCCATGTTTGTAGTTTTTTTTACACTTTTTATGCGTATTTGTAGTTCTAATCAAATCCTCGTTCAACACGCAATGTGTTGTGGGCAATATAATAGCCGTTAGAGTGCGCATTAATCCGTACTTCGAATTCTAAAGGTAAATTGTAGTAGACCGTCCGGAAATCTTTGGAATACTTTTTAGGACATACCAATTCTATTTTCGAATACTATTTAGGACGGATATTTTGTGGGACCTGATTGGGCTGCAGCAGGAGACTCCGCCCACTACCGTCTGAGCCTGCTGCCGTGTGACTGCTGTGACGTATGGTTCTGCTGTTCTGCAATCAGTCATTATTGGAGTAGATAGATAGATTTCTGTTAAAGTTTATTTATTTCAAGTAACACGCTTTTAAATGGTTTCTAGAGGAGTGACTTACAGCACAATACAAATGTACAATTACAAACGGTCCATAGATAGATAGATAGATGACAGATAACTTTATCTATTTTATTTTATTTCAAGTAACAAGTTTTTCAATGGTTTTTAGCATAGGGTTTTTAGAGGAATGAGGGAATGACTCACATCACAATACAAAATAAAAGCCCCAACTCTCCATAGATAGATAGATAGATAGATAGATAGATCACACACAAGTACCATTTTAAATTTAGTATCCAGAAAAATATTTATTTAATTTATGCATCATGCTTGCATGCATTTGTATTATGACATCAGTAAACATACATGTCAAAAAAGTGAGACAAATTATTATGCAGATGAACTAAAAATAACGATTATGCATCAATATACAACAGAGGCTTTCAGAAAGCTCAGATAAAGCAATGGAGATGAGAAAATGTAACAAACACAACAGTGAATCAACAGTTTTTTAATATTTTAGTTCTTACAGGGCTTAAAGCCATAAAGATAAACATAAGACAGACAACTGAGAAAAAAAGTCTTTGATAAACATTTAAAAATGTTAAAAATAAAAAAATGTAATGTTTTTAATCAATTACGTCATGATTAACAGAGAACAAACAAATCATAAATGTAGTAAAATTACGTTATACAAATTTAATGACGAGTAAAAAGAACAGAAATAAAGGATACTGTTGTACATAATGAAAGATATGAGTTATAACAAACAATAAAAAAACAAACTGAACTCTCACAAGAACATTTTATATATTACAGAGTTTTTAAACAGTTTTAGATGTCACAGAAAACATTAGAAAAACATATTTACAGTGCATAGTTTGGAAGTGCTTCCACAAGAGGCTGGTTTATTCTGGACAGAATATGTGATATTCTCAATGATTTTTAAAAAAGAACCATATTTTAGATTTCAAAAGCTCATCTCAGATGTTTTATACTCAGGATCAGTATCATTAGTATGGCATTATGGAAATTGTAATTTTAGTGCACAACATTTTCAGTCAACACTTTCCTGGTTCTTCACATGATTTGACCACGACGAACATAATCACATATTACCCAGCCTTACAAAGACTACATTATGGCTTTCCTTATTGCTTTAAACAAGATCTAGAACATTACAATGTTTATGTGTACAAAGTACAAAAAAAGGACAAAAAAGACTTCAAATATGGTGTTTGAAATGTACATAGTGCTGGATTACACGAAAGACAATAAATCTGGTAAAAAAAAAAAAGGATTTTTTTTAAAGACGATGAAATTAGAACAAATCTACTGGGTTTTGTTTAGTAACACTGACAGTTTGGGACATTGTCTGACAAATTCTCTGAAAAAAAAAACAAAAAAAAACAGAGATCTTTCTGACCAAGTGGTTAGATACAACTTTACAAGACTCAAAAGATTCAAAAATGTATTTTGAACACAATCATTGGTTACGGCTTAAGTATAGTATGCAGAGCAGCATACTAGAAGGTAAAACAATGTATTATAAAGAAATTAATAAAGTAACAAAGTAAAGTACTCATAGTGAAACTCAATTTGAAGTGTTTCCTGATTTAAAATGCTGATAATGATCCAGTGTTTTACCACAGTGTTTGACTTGTGATTGCTTGGTTCCAGTGTGAAATCTATCCAGTTTTAAAGAGAAATCCAGTGGCTAACTTACACAAATCCAGTCTTTGCTTTGATTTATGGTTGCTCTTTTCATTCTTTCTTGAGATGAGCTGATATCTTTATTTCAGTAACTATTCATCAACCATATTAAATGTAGATACACTCTTAAAATTAAAGGTTGGTTCCACGAAGAACCTTGAACATCTATGGAATGCAGAAAAGGTTCTTTAGACTTTTAAAACGTTCTTCAAATTGGTTCTTTTAAGATCTGTTTACTGAAAGATTCTTTGGAACTTTTATTTTTAAGAGTATACTTTCGACAACTACAACTGTATCTCTCCAGTGGACATGACTGCAGAAATGAGGCTGTTAAATGTAAAGACCCTGCCTGTTTATTATTGCTTAAAACCTCTGTAGCGTTCGACAGCAGTTATGGGAAGTTTAACTAAATGTGAGGTAAATAACCCGATTTGCGTCTCATTAATAATGAGCCGGTGCAGTTAAAGCCATTTCCAGTGTATAAATAGTCAATGCCCAAGAAAAATCTTGGAAAGAAAAGACTTGCATGCAGATGGTCTATTATAAAGAAAGTTGTTTAAAACTGACATAAGAATGCAAACGAATGCTCACCTCACCCTCAGGCCATCCAAGATGTAGATGTGTTTGGTTCTTGATCAGATTTGGTGAAATACAGCATTACATTACTTGCTCACCAATGGATGTGAATGGGTGCCGTCAGAATGAGTCCAAACAGCTGTTGTCATCTTACATCAAAATCCACAAACATATTTTGAAATTCTGTGAAGATTTCTCTCCTGACTCAAACAGGATGACTGTTTTATCGGAAAAAGCAATTATTATGGATAAAGCACTTGAATTTTAGCAGGAAGCAATGGTTTGAGTAAAAAAGAACATCTTCATGATGGATTTTGCTTTTTGCTTCACAAGACGTTAACTGATGGACTGCAGTGGTATGGATTATTTGAGGATTATTGTGATGGTTTTATCAGCTGTTTGGACTCTCATTCTAACGGCACCCATTTACATCAATTGGTGAGAATGTAATGTAATGCTGCATGTAGATGCGTTTGGTTCTTGATCACATTTGGAGAAATGCAGCATTACATTACTTGCTCACCAATGGATGTGAATGGGTGCCGTCAGAATGAGAGTATAAACAGCTGATAAAAACACAAGCAACAGTTTGAGTTAAAAAAACATCTTAATGATGAATTTGTTTCTTTCTTATGAAGTGAAAAGCTGCGTGTTTCTAAGAAGCAAATCCATCACTAGGACATTTCAACTTCAAACTGTCACTTTTGACCAAAATATGAGTCCGTAATCCATAATAAAGCTTCCTCCAGTGAAAAAAGTCCATCTCTTGCTGTCGTCTTACATCAAAATCCACAAACATATTTTGAAATTCTGTGAAGATTTCTCTCCTGATTCAAACAAGATGACTGTTCATCGGAGAAAGCAATTATTATGGATAAAGCACTTTAATTTTAGCTGGAAGCAATGGTTTGAGTAAAAAAAAAACATCTTCATGATGGATGCGTTTCTTATGAACACAGCTGGACTGGAGTGGTGTGGATTATTTGTGGATTATTGTGATGTTTTTATCAGCTGTTTGGACTCTCATTCTGACGGCACCCATTCACATCCATTGGTGAAAATGTAATGTAATGCTGCATGTAGATGCGTTTGGTTCTTGATCACATTTGGTGAAATGCAGCATTACATTACTTGCTCACCAATGGATGTGAATAGGTGCCGTCAGAATGAGAGTATAAACAGCTGATAAAAACACAAGCAACAGTTTGAGTTAAAAAACATCTTAATGATGAATTTGTTTCTTTCAA
The DNA here is from genome assembly GCF_049309525.1 of Garra rufa. NCBI lineage: Eukaryota > Metazoa > Chordata > Actinopteri > Cypriniformes > Cyprinidae > Garra > Garra rufa. The sequence continues at coordinate 78,251 of NW_027394322.1, read as the reverse complement.
ACATAACTTTTTGCTTCACAAGACGTTAACTGATGGACTGGAGTGGTGTGGATTATTTGAGGATTACTTCGATGTTTTTATCAGCTGTTTGGACTCTCATTCTGACGGCACCCATTCACATCCATTGTTGAGCAAGTGATGCAATGCTACGTTTCTCCAAATCTGATGAAGAAACAAACTCATCCTCATCTTGAATGGCCTGAATTTTCATTTTTGGGTGAACTATTGCTTTAAAATTCATTAAACTGTATTTAAAGGAAATGCAAATGTCCACTGACATCTTTGGAATAACGTGCAGCGATGAATCATGCAGAAAAACATGTTTTGGGAAAGTAAATAAGGTTCTTTTTGATTTCTGGTATAACAGTCAGTCAATTTTCTCAGTCAAAATCTCGAAAAAAAAAATCTGAAAAATGCTAATTTTTCTTTCAGCTTGTACAAAGACTCTCATTCTGACGACACCCATTCACATCATATGGTGAGCACGTAATGTAATGCTGCATGTAGATGCGTTTGGTTCTTGATTAGATTTGGTGAAATGCAGCATTACATCACTTGCTCACCAATGGATGTGAATGGGTGCTGTCAGAATGAGAGTCCAAACAGCTGAGAAAAACACCACAATAATCCACACCACTCCAATCCATCAATTAACATCTTATGAAGTGAAAAGCTGTGTGTTTGTAAGAAACAAATCCATCATTAAGACTTTTCAACTTCAAACTGTCACTTTTGACTAAAATATGAGTCCGTAATCCATAATAAAGCTTCCTCCAGTGAAAAAAGTCCATCTCCTGTTGTCATCTCACATCAAAATGCACAAACATATTTTAAAATTCTGTGAAGATTTCTCTCCTGATTCAAACAAGATTTTTTTTTTTTATCGTTGAAAGCAATTATTATGGATAAAGCACTTGAATTTTAGCTGGAAGCAATGGTTTGAGTAAAAAAACATCTTCATGATGGATTTGTTTCTTACAAACACATAGCTTTTTGCTTTACAAGATGTTAACTGATGAACTGGAGTGGTGTGGACTATTTGAGGATTATTGTGATGTTTTTATCAGCTGTTTGGACTCTCATTCTGACGGCACCCATTTACATCAATGAGTGAGAATGTAATGTAATGCTGCATGTAGATGCGTTTGGTTCTTGATCACATTTGGTGAAATACAGCATTACATTACTTGCTCACCAATGGATGTGAATGGGTGCCGTCAGAATGAGAGTATAAACAGCTGATAAAAACATAAGCAACAGTTTGAGTTAAAAAAAAAAACCCAGACATCTTATTGATGGATTTGTTTCTTACAAACACATAGCTTTTTGCTTCACAAGATGTTAACTGATGAACTGGAGTGGTGTGGACTATTTGAGGATTATTGTGATGTTTTTATCAGCTGTTTGGACTCTCATTCTAACGGCACCCATTTACATCAATTGGTGAGAATGTAATGTAATGCTGCATGTAGATGCGTTTGGTTCTTGATCACATTTGGAGAAATGCAGCATTACATTACTTGCTCACCAATGGATGTGAATGGGTGCCGTCAGAATGAGAGTATAAACAGCTGATAAAAACACAAGCAACAGTTTGAGTTAAAAAAACATCTTAATGATGAATTTGTTTCTTTCAAACATAACTTTTTGCTTCACAAGACGTTAACTGATGGACTGGAGTGGTGTGGATTATTTGAGGATTACTTCGATGTTTTTATCAGCTGTTTGGACTCTCATTCTGACGGCACCCATTCACATCCATTGGTGAGCAAGTGATGCAATGCTACGACGGAGAGAGAGAATAAAAGACGCAAGCTCCACCCAACAGTCGCTCACTGGTACCTGTTTATATTTTATCTTGGCAAATCAAAAGATGTTTAATATGTGAATGTGTGTGTGTGCTTGTAAGGCTAAGTAATCTCTGAAAAAAAAAATATCTGAAAAATGCTCATTTTCCTTTCGTCTTGTACAAACATGCGCAGAACAAACACAGATAAGACGTCTTTATCAGCTCGCCCCGATAAAACAGTCTTTGAATCTGGGGCGGCGATACGAGTGGACGCAGAAGTTGAAGCTAAATAGTATGAATCTTGCTTAGCATGTGCTTTGAATGAGAAAACTGTACTCAGAGCACTGGGAGGACACAACGTCATCTTCACTGCTACATCCTGTTTGACTCTGCAAACAGAGAGGTTAAATGGTTAACTTACCCACGACAGTGAAACACAGAGTCTTAAACATGCACGAAAAAACTGCATAACCAATAACTGGGAAGTCTGATTCATTTTTGTGAATTGATTCTTTTAGACAGTTCAGGTGAATCAAACAAGTTCTGCTTGAAGAGCAAGAAATGAATCATCAGGTTTGGAGCTCACTCACTGAATGTGACACTCGGAAACGGTAGGTGACCTCCTGAAAAGGCATAACAGGAAGTGACCACAAGTGGCTGGTGCCCTGTCAGAAAAGAGGTTTGCATGTTACAATCAAAGCATTTTTAAGGAGTGATATTTTGAGTTCCTGCAGGTGTAAAACCGTATAAACTGGGACCAATAATCTCACCGCTGTATAAGTGCTCCGTTCGAGTGAGAAAGAAGCTTCTGTGTGATTTGGACAGAGTCGCCCTCTGGTGGCTCCACATTGCCACACCCACACCTTCTCAGAGGAGCTTAAATAACAACAAGAGATCTGGATGAGTCAGAAGTGTATCAGGGGTGATTCTAGGGTCAGAGGATATTCGGGATTATCCCAGATATCTGTGGACATGTCTGAGGACATCCATTGATGAAATACTGCAATATCACAAACTAGGCCATCTTATATGTAGATGCGTTTGTTTCTGCCTCAGATTTGGAGAAATTTAGCATTACATCACTTACTCACTGATGGATCCTCTGTAATGAATGGGTGCCATCAGAATGAGGAAGTGGAAGTGAGGAGGAAGCGTTATTATAGACTCGTATTTTGGCTCTTTGTGATGGTGTAAAGTTAAAATGCCTTAATGATGGATTTGTTTCTTACAAACACGCAGCTTTTCACTTCGCACAATGTTAATTGATGGACTGGAGTTGTGTGGATTACTTGTGGATTATTGTGATGTTTTTATCAGCTGTTTAGACTTTAATTCTGACGGCACCCATTAACTGTAGAGGATCCATAGCTGGAGTAAAAGCCAATAACTGTGTTTATACTCACATCATGTGCAGAGTAATGTAAGACATAGATGAGTTTCTGTCTCCGTTTAGAGACACAGTAAATCTGCAAACAAATAAAACACATCAGCTCAGAGGGCAGAAAACATCTGTGCTACTAAATAACAGGCCATTATGTGAGATTTTATATGTACTAAACACACACCTGCAGCTCTCAGATGAGGAACAATCAAGTGTTCTGATCTCCTGATCCATCTCGAGGATGTGAAGTTTGTTTAGACACGCTGGTGGATTTCCATCTGTGTGTAAAACAAACATCAAAAATCCACCTATTTGTGCTGATTTTGATTGAAATATAAAATGAAACAATATTATGATGGTTTTAATCAGTTTTCCATTAAACCCTTTCAGTTTCATTGAGTCTCTTGTTTATCCTGAACAGTTAAACTGCCTGCTGTTCTTTGAAAAAGTCCTTCAGATCCTACAGATTCTTTGGTTTTTCAGCATTTTTGTGTATTTGAACCCTTTCCAACATTGATTATATGATTTTGAGATCCATCTTTTCACACTGAGGACAACTGAGGGACTCATATGCAACTATTACAGAAGTTCAAATGTTCACTGATGCTTCAGAAGGAAACACGATGTATTAAGAGCTAGGGGTGAAAACTTTTGGAATTTGAAGATCATGGTAAATTTAACTTATTTTGTCTTCTGGGAAACATGTAATTACCTACTGAAGGGCAGTGCTAAACGAAAAAAATATAATATTTAGGCAAAATAAGAAAAATGTACACATCCTCATTCCATTCAAAAGTTTACACCCCTGGCTCTTAATGCATAATTTTTCCTTCTGGAGCATCAGTGAGTGTTTGGACCTTCTGTAATAATTGTGTATGAGTCCCTTAGTTGTCCTGGAAAACCAAAGAAATTTATGGGACCTGAAGGATTTTTCTGAAGAACAGCAGGCAGTTTAACTGTTCAGGACAAAATAACTCATAAACAACTTTTTTTTTTGGTAAAATAATTAACATTTTGCAGATTCTGCAAGGTGTATGTAAACTTTTGAATTCAACTGTGTATATATATATATATATATATATATATATATGGGTGTGTGCTCTACCCTGTGTGTTGACACTGCGCTGTCTCCGGGATGGTGGCTGTTGCCCACCAGGCAAGCGTTTGGTTGTTCCGCTCAGCTCTGGAGGCTGAGGCGGCCGTTTGCCTTTACTGAGGAACAGAGGAGCCGACGTGTGACTCAGACGGTTCTTGTTCCGGCTGTCTTTGTCCAGCGGCCGAGACTTTGCCTTCTTGTTAATAGTGGCCTGGGTGGGAACGCCAGTGCTGGAGTCTGAGAAAGAGAGAGAGATACAGTAAGAGAAAAACGATACTGTATATGAAAAGAAGTTCTGAATGAGTCTATTTAATCCAACAAAAGGAAGGAAGGAAAGGAAAAGGAAGGAAAGGGGGTGAGTGAGGCCAAGTATGGTGACCCATACAAGGAATTTGTGCTCTGCATTTAACCCATCCAAGTGCACACACACAGTAGTGAACACACACACACCGTGAACACACACCCGGAGCAGTGGGCAGCCATTGCTGCGGCGCCCGGGGAGCAGTTGGGGGATCGGTGCCTTGCTCAAGGGACTCACCTCAGTCGTGGTATTGAGGGTGGAGAGAGTGCTGTACATTCACTCCCCCCACCTACAATCCCTGCCGGACCTGAGACTCGAACCTGCAACCTTTGGGTTACAAGTCCGAATCTCTAACCATTAGGCCACGGCTGCCCAAAAGGAGCAGTATAGAGAAGTTTTGAGAAGATATCATTGATATATTCATTCATTAATCAAACTGATTCAATGATTCAACCTAAAAGAGCATTCGCAACCCATTTCACTTTCATAATGTGATGCATTTTTCTGAGTGAAACACTGGTCTTTTTGACCAGATAGAAAAAGTACAGTAAGACATGTAATTTAAAAAAGCAGATCAATTTCAATTTTGACGTTAACATGAATATTTGTAATTTGTATGGCGACATTGTTGTCATACCTGGAGTGGATTGGTTGTTGCCTGGCAACAGACTGATAGTGGCTGATTGGTTGGTTGTGGCAGGTGTTGGAGGGCAGCAGGGCAGGTGATTGGACAATAATGGGGAGGTGGAGTCTGAAAAGAGATAATGCACTTCTATGAAAGTGATAGTCAAAATATGTGTATTGGAAAACAAAACAGCTGCATTATGTGTGTGAGTGTGTTTTTCTGGGACCTGGGGAGAGAGTGGATGTGGTCACTCTGGCAGGGGAGAAAGAAGCCTGGCGAGCCGAACCCAGAGCAGAACGAGACCTGCTGAGAAAGAGAGAGATATTATGCCATCAGAAAGAACAAAAAAACATAAGGTCTCATAAATATCTCAGTTGTTTCTTCCAGAATATGATTAAGCTGTGAATAAACATTTATAATTTTACATAGATTTCTACATCTGTTTAAAATAAATGCTGTACTGAACTTTTTTCATCTAAAAATCCTGAAAAAGTTATCAGTTTCCACAAAATATTGTTTTTAACATTGATAATAATCAGAAATGTTTTTGAGCAAATTAGCATATAAGAATGACCTCTGAAGGATCATGTGACACTGAAGACAGGAGTAATGATGCTGAAAATTCAGTTTTGCATCACATAAATTAATTAAATTTTAAAATATATTACAATAAAAATAACTTTTGATCAAATTTTGAGCAAACAAATGCAGCCTTGGTGAACATAAGAGACTTCTTCTCAAAAACTTATACTAAACGAGTAATACAGTTTTTTCTGAGAAGGTTTTCTTGGGAAATGTAGGACTGGAAATCTTTTGGTTCTGGATGGTAAGACGAAATGAAAGAGAAACAGAGAGAAAGGAAGTGGACAGCATACCACAGACAGAAGGATGGACAGAATGTGACTGTTGCAGTGAGGAAGGGCGTCCAAGAGACGAAGAGAAGGCAGCGGGATGCAGAGCTACAAACAACACTGAGAGAAATGAGCAGGAGATCAAACGAGAGTGTTCAGAAATAAAGAGAAAGACCTCTGAGCATGACGTGGTGATGTATACTTGTGAAAGGATGTGTGTGCGTGAACATGTACATACCCCTCAACATCACTTATGCTTCCATGGTGTTGAAGATTGAGCACATAGAGGATGGACATGGAGATGACACTACAGAACGAGATGATAATGAGCATGAAACAGAGACTCAAAATATTCATTCTACTGTTTTGGGGATGAATGATTCTCTCCCTCACCTGAAGGCCATTATGATGACCAGTGCCAGGATGGTGCCCTGCATGAATCTGTGACTCAGGCAGCCCGGCTCCGGGACGGACCGCTGCAAAAACAACAACAACCTCAACAATAATCTTATCCCATACAGTTCCATTCCAGTCCAAATGATTTTTTTTCCATTATATATTTTCCTTTATATCTCATCATATTCCACTGATTCTGTGCAAACCTATTCTCTAGATTTGTATCCTTTTCTTTTTTATGAATCTATCCCATTCCATATGATTCCATGCCATCCTATACGATGCCATATCCCAATCCCATCCAATATGATTCTACTCTATTCTATAGGATTCTATCTCATCTAATATAATTCTACTCCATTCCATGATTCAATCCTATCTAAAATGATTCTACTCCATTTCATATGAGTCTATCCCATCTGATATGAATCTATTCTATTCTATAGGATTCCATCTCATCCAAAATGATTCTACTTCATTCCATTATTCTGTCGTATCTGATATGAATCTATTCTATTCTATAGGATTCCATCTCATCCAACATGATTCTACTCCATTCCATATAATTTTATCCTATCCAGTATGATTCTACTCCATGCCATATGATTCTATCCCATACAAAATGATTCTACTTCATTCCCTTTGATTCAATCCCATCCAAAATGATCAATTATCAATTCCATACAATTCTATCCCATCTAGTTTGTTTCTGCTCTATGCCATATGATTCTATCCCATCCGAAATGATTCTACTCCACTCCATATGAATTTATCCCATTAAATATGATTTTACTCCATGCCATATGATTTTATCCCATCCGAAATGATTCTACTCCATTCCATATGACTCTATCCCATTTAATATGATTCTACTCCATGCCATGTGATTCAATCCCATCCAAAATGATTCTACTCCATTCCATATGATTCTATTCCATCCTATAATTTCACTCCATATGAGTCTGTCCCATCCAAAATGATTCTACTTCATTCCATGATTATATAGCATCCAATATGATTCTACTCTATTCTACTTGATTTTTATCTCATACTATTTGATTCTACTCCATTCCATATGATTTTATTCCATCCAAAATTATTCTACTCCATACCATATGTGACCCTGGACCACAAAACCAGTCATAAGGTTAAATTTGACAAAACTGATTTATACATCATATGAAAGCTCAATAAATAAGCTTTCTATTGATGTATGGTTTGTTAGGATAGGACAATATTTGACTGAGATACATCTATTTGAAATCAGAAATCTGAGGATGCAAAAAAATCAAAAAGACTGAGAAAATCACCTTTAAAGTTGTCCAAATTAGGTTCTTAACAATGCATATTACAAATCAAAAATTACATTTTGATATGTTTACAGTATGAATTTTACAAAAAATCTTCATGGAACATGAACTTCACTTAATTTCTTAATGATTTTTGGCATAAAAGAAAAATCAAAAATTTTGACCCATGCAATGTATTTTTGGCTATTGCTACAAATATACCCCAGCGACTTAAGACTGGTTTTGTGGTCCAGGGTCACATATGATTAAATTCCATTCTATATGACTCTATTCCATTCCATGAGTCTGTTCCATCAAATATGATTCTACTCCATTCCGTATGATTCCATCCCATCCAATATGATTTTATACCAATTCATACAATTATCTTCTATGCAATATGACTCCCAATATGATTCTATTCCATATAATTCTATCCCATATGGTTCTATCATGTCATTCTTTCTCAACTTATTCAGTGATTCCTATCCATTTCATGTGATTCTATCTTGTCCTATATGATTCTACTCCATTCAATATGATTCTATCTCATCCTACATGATTCTATTGCATTCTATATGATTCTTTAATTTTCATATGATTCACATTGCATCATTGCATCACATCAGTGGAATTTAATAACACAGTATACATTGAATATTTAAGCTTCTTAAAACCCAACAATCTCAACACTGATGTTGTTTTTCTCACCTGCAGTGAGACTGTAATATCACATCTCATCCCATTCCATTATTCTTTTTAACATATGAATATATTGTTTAAAGATGAAGGTTGTTTTCAATCATACCTTGCTTCCTGGCTTAGCTATTTTTTTCTTGAGTGGGCCACTTCCGGTTCTGCTAAAATAGCTTCCTGATTGGCTAGAAAAAAAGAACATATTTCTTTTGACTTGCTCACTTTGAATTTACTCAAACAAATGCACGTGTGTCCACACCGCTTCATAAACACACACCTGACTGTGCTTCCGCTGACGGTGCTCTTCATGCTGTCTAGCCGGCGCAGTTTAGCAAGCTTTCGGCTCCAGCGTTCGAGCTCGTCAATGCGAGTCTCCAGATTATCAGTGAGTTTGCAGAGTTCCTTCACCGCTCCCACGTTCTCCATAAAGATCCGCTCCTGCAGAATCAAACACACATATGAGAGAGAGGCAGAGAGACTGTGTGGGCATCTGTAAGAATTTGTTTGTGTGCTCATACTTTATTGACCACCAGTAGATTAGGGATGGTCTCGCCGTTAGCACACACAATGTCTCCTCCCTCCTTCACAGCCTCCGGCAAAATCTGCTGAACCTCCTGAGCGATCACCCCTGATAACACACACACACAACCTGTTCACTTGACGCACTAAGTTTCTGTTAAGCACTCGTTTTACAGTCCTATCAACTAAATAGTGGTTGTAACAGAATAATCCTTCATGAATAAATTTCACAAATGTCCAGGTCACATTTCACCCCATAATCAAAAAAGGAGAAATTAAGGAATCATTTTAGCACAGCATTGTTATTGCTAACTAGAACTAAATCTACAGTCGTGGCCAAAAGTTTTGAGAATTACATAAATATTGGAAATTGGAAAAGTTGCTGCTTAAGTTTTTATAATAGCAATTTGCATATACTCCAGAATGTTATGAAGAGTGATCAGATGAATTGCATAGTCCTTCTTTGCCATGAAAATTAACTTAATCCCGAAAAAAACTTTCCACTGCATTGTTAAGAAGGCTTCAGGGCGTCCAAGAAAGTCCAACAAGCGCCAGGATGGTCTCCTAAAGAGGATTCAGCTGCTGGATCAGAGTGCCACCAGTGCAGAGCTTGCTCAGGAATGGCAGCAGGCAGGTGTGAGCGCATCTGAACGCACAGTAAGGCCAAGACTTTTGGAAGATGGCCTGGTGTCAAGAAGGGCAGCAAAGAAGCCACTTCTCTCCAAAAAAAACATCAGGGACAGATTGATCTTCTGCAAAAAGTATGGCGAATGGACTGCTGAGGACTGGGGCAAAGTCATATTCTCCGATGAAGCCTCTTTCCGATGGTTTGGGGCATCTGGAAAAAGGCTTGTCCGGAGAAGAAAAGGTGAGCGCTACCATCAGTCCTGTGTCATGCCAACAGTAAAGCATCCTGAGACCATTCATGTGTGGGGTTGCTTCTCATCCAAGGGAGTGGGCTCACTCACAATTTTGACCAAAAACACAGCCATGAATAAAGAATGGTACCAAAACACCCTCCAACAGCAGCTTCTTCCAACAATCCAACAACAGTTTGGTGAAGAACAATGCTTTTTCCAGCACGATGGAGCACCGTGCCATAAGGCAAAAGTGATAACTAAGTGGCTCGGGGACCAAAACGTTGAAATTTTGGGTCCATGGTCTGGAAACTCCCCAGATCTTAAAACTTGTGGTCAATCCTCAAGAGGCGGGTGGACAAACAAAAACCCACTAATTCTGACAAACTCCAAGAAGTGATTATGAAAGAATGGGTTGCTATCAGTCAGGATTTGGCCCAGAAGTTGATTGAGAGCATGCCCAGTCGAATTGCAGAGGTCCTGAAAAAGAAGGGCCAACACTGCAAATACTGACTCTTTGCATAAATGTCATGTGATTGTCGATAAAAGCCTTTGAAACGTATGAAGTGCTTGTAATTATATTTCAGTACATCACAGAAACAACTGAAACAAAGATCTAAAAGCAGTTGAGCAGCAAACTTTGTGAAAACTAATATTTGTGTCATTCTCAAAACTTTTGGCCACGACTGTATTTAAAAAAATACATTTTAATCATTAAAATAAATTAACGAGGAAAAATGAACAAAAACTCCCCATAAATTCAAGACAAAGGGGGAAAAAATGCCCCTGCTCAATTAAACAATGTATTACGGCTGTCGCGATTAAAATGAAATGTGCTTTACACACTGTTTTGTGCAGCGTTGAGCCTTATAACCAATCAAATGCGTTTCTGTTGAACTTAGGATTGCTTTGGCCAATCAGAGGCTCTTAGATTAGTTAATGCTGTGTTGATTTATTGCACACGGTGGGTTAACAATAAAATATGAACTAATATTAACTAATAAAATAACTTCAACTAAAATTAAAATGAAAACTGAAACTATAAAAATAAAAATCTAATTCAAAATAGTAATAAAAAAACATACACAATACTAAAATATCACTGATTTAGCAGGTTTTAGTAACATTACAATTTTTTGCATTGTAACATTATTTTTAAGAGTGTTTTTCACCAACACAAATTCTCATCATTGTCCAGACAAAATAATGAGAAAATGATTTTCATAGACCTACAAATGTTCAATTTCCTTAATGCTAAATATTTTTTCCTTTTAATTTTGGGGTGAAATATATGGAAATCCCTACAAACCACTCAATAAAAAAATAAAAAAGGTAAATGTGACTTTTTTTTCTCAGAATTGCATGATACAAACTCACAATTCTGACTTTTTACTCAAAATTGTACATTTATATGTCACAGTTCTGACTTAATAACTCACAATTGTGCGTTATAAAGTCAGAAAAAGTCAATTGTGAGATATGAACTTGCAATTCTGGGGACGAATTGCACTCACAATATCTCACAATTCTGACTTTCTTGCAATTGCAAGTTTATGTCCCATAATTCTGTCTTTATATCTTGCGATTCTGGCTTTATACAGTTGAGGTCAAAAGTTTACATCCCCCTTTCAGAATCTGCAAAATGTTTATTATTGTCCCAAAATAAGAGGGATCATAAAAAAAATGCACGTTGTTTTTTATTTAGTACTGACCTGAATAATGTATTTCACATAAATACTTTTACATATAGTCTGCAAAAGAAAATAATAGTTGAATTTATAAAAATGACCCCGTTCAAAAGTTTACGACCCCTTGATTCTTAATACTGTGTTGTTACTTGAATGATCCACAACTGTGTTTTTTTTGTTTAGTGATAGTTGTTCGTGAGTCCCTTGTTTGTCCTTAACAGCTAAACTGCCTGCTGTTTTTCAGAAAAATCCTTCAGGTCCCACAAATTTTTTGGTTTTACAGCATTTTGTGTATTTAAACCCTTTCCAAAAATGACTGTATGATTTTGAGATCCATCTTTTCACACTGAGGACCACTAAGGGACTTCTAAGGGAGGTTCAAATGTCACTGATGCTCCAGAAGGAAAACAATGCATTTAGAACCGGAGGGAAAAAACTTTTTGAATTTGAAGATCAGGGTAAATTTGACTTATTTAGTCTTCTGGGAAACATGTAACTATCTTCTGTAGCCTCTGAAGAGCAGCACTAAATGAAAAAATATGATATTTTATTCATGACCCCAATTGAAAATTTATACTGGGATCTGTTTGGACAGTACCCGTCTCAGAAGTGGCATCGATGCCAACTGTGGCTGCAAACTCAGGCTTATACTGATAATGCACCAGCCTCATTTGAGAAATACGTCTCAGGTTATCAGTGGTGTCCACCTAGAGAAAAATAGAGAAAGTATGAGAGATATTTGTGCACTGTTTGCAAATATATGAGCGAAAACAGCTAAATTATTTCTTTATCAAATTGGAAATAGTTTCATAGCCATTAAAATTGTTGGTATGGTTGGTAATGTTCTCAGTTGTTCTCATAAAAATGTACCTCCTTCACATTCTCCTTGGCTCTAATATCAGAAGGATGAACAAGGGAACCCATGACCTTCACATTGCCGTGAATAACCAGAGCTTCATCCGGCCGGTCTGTATTGATGCCCACACGGCCGTGATGGTACACGGAGTCCGGCAGCTGCCCTCTCTGCCACAACACTTCACTGTCACTCTCAAATTGACCAGGGTTAGATGCCTAAGAGACAGAGAAAGAAATAAAGACAGAAAAAGGACTAAGTAATAGAACAATAATTTAAGTAATTGGCTGGGAAGGGAAGGTGTTACTGCAAATTTAAAACTTAAAATACATATTTAGCATATAATAGAGATTTAAATCGAATGCACAAAAAACACTGATTAATACGAGGTAAGAAACCAATAGTAGATGCAAACAATTTGAAAATCATAATCATTAGACTGTAACAGTAATAGTGATTGTTCAGAGGTGGACACACAGAAACAGGTTGTGATTGGAGGAGGTCGGTCAGACAGACACGACCAGACTGACAGCGGTTACCCTGACGATGATCCTCTCGGAGACGTGAGCCGCCACCGTGAAGCTCTGACTGTGACACTGAGCCTGAAGAGCTACTACCAGCATGAAGTACCTACACAAAACACAAACATAAGTGTTTTTAAAAAATAAATATTCTGTTATTTGATCTTGTGCAGTATCTGTAGACAGCATTTGGAGAAATCTAGCATTACATCACTTGCTAACCAGTGGATCCTCTGCAGTGAATGGGTGCCGTCAGAATAAGAGTCTAAATAGCAAGATGTTAACTGATGGAATGGAGTGGTGTGGATTACTTGTGGATTATTGTGATGTTTTTATCAGCTGTTTGGACTCATTCTGACGGCACCCATTCACTGCAGAGGATGCTGAATTTCTCCAAATCTTTTCTGATCTCTGTTCTCATTCACATCTTGAATGGCCTAAAGGGGGAGTAAAAAAGTTGTAAATAAACCTAGTTGTCATGGTTATGTTTTGTACCTCTGGTCGGGGTTCGGCTTGCCTTTCTTTCTCATGTTATTGGCTGTGGTCTCGCTGAAATGGAGACGTCCCACCGTTACTTTGGTCACTTGCTCTGGCGGCAACGTCACTCTGTAAAACAAATAGTTAACATTCAAATTCTCAAATCCACACATACTATTAGTAAATAAGATGTAAAACTCACAACACTGGTTTGAAGGGTCTTTTGCTCCGGTCAGACTGTGACTGTTCCACATTAATGGACTGATTCATTGCTTCCAGCTGGAAAACACACAGATAAAAACATATTAGAATAGGCAAGAGTTAATAGACACTAGTATGAGGATTGCGTGTTTTGGTTGTTTGGCTTACCTTGACCCCATTGAGTTTCAGGTAAAAGCATTCGATGGGCTGTAGCCCCTCGCTGGTCTTGACATATTTGGGATCTCCTGGCATCCCGATGTACACGGTCACCTGGAAGTGGTTCTTCTTTTGACACACAAATGCATCATCAGCCAATGAGAAGTTAAAACCCTTATCTGCGTCCACCCTATATGTAGTCATCGGACTGGAGAGGCACAAAGAGAGAAACAGAAAGAAAACTGTTAAATGTCTTTGTTAACATTATAAGAGGACTTTAGGGAAAAATATCTCAAATAAAGTAAATAATATTTTTTAAACATCGGATTATCAATCATTTGATTTAGATCAGAAGTATTGCATATCATCAATTCGAAATGATTTGTAAACCGCGTTTCGAAGTTTTGATCTAATTAATGATTTGCAATCCACATTTTTAGATCGGGACTTCGGATCACGAGTCATTTGATTCAGATTAGGACTTTAGAGAGGGTTCGCAAATCATTTTATGTAGATCAGAACTTCGAAGCGGGGTTGCGAATCATTTTGCGATCTGAAATCGCAATCTGCAATGAAAATAATGGTTTGCGAATCGATTCTGACTAGAACTTCAGAGGGTGGATCGCAAATTATTTCATTTAGATTGGAACTTCGGAGCGGGTTCTCAAATCTTTGGATTCAGATTAAAACATCGGAGCATCAATCATTTGATTTAGATCATAAGTATTGCAAATCAACAATTCGGAATGATTTGTGAACCACGTTTCGAAGTTTTGATCTAAGTAATTATTTGCAATCCATGTTTTTAGATCAGGACTTCAGATCGCGAGTCATTTGATTCAGATTAGGATTTTAGAGAGGGTGGATCGCAAATCATTTGATTTAGAATGGAACTTCGGAGCGGGTTCATGAATCTTTTGATTCAGATTGGGACTTCAGAGCCGGTTTGCAAATGATTTTATGTTGATTGGAACTTCGAAGCGGGTTTGCGAATCATTGTGCGATCTGAAATCCCGATCTGAAATGAAAAATGGTGAATCATTTGATTCAGATCGGAACATCGGAGCGTGAATCATTTGATTTAGAACGATTCGCAATGTCCCTATCTGAAATGAAAATGATGGTTCGAGAATCAGAACTTCGGATTCTTGATCGCAAATCAATAAATTTTTATTGAAACTTCATAGCGGGTTTATTTAGATCGGAACATCGGAGAGTGAATCATTTGATTCAGAATGGTACTTTGCGTATCGCGAATCATTCATTGAAATTAGATCAGAACTTTGCATATCGCAAATTATTTGATTTAGACCGGGACTTTGTAGCACGGTTCACAAATCATTCAATTCGTGAAATGATTTGCGAACTGCACTTCGAAATCCTGATCTAAATAATAATAAATAAATAATAAATAAAAAGATAAAATAAAATGATTTGCTATGATGGCTTACAAATTGATTCAGACCAGAACTTCAGGAGGTGAATTGCAAATAATTTGATTTCTAGTGGAACTTCGGAGCGGGTTCACAAAGCTTTTGATTCAGATTGGAACATCAGAGTCTCGGAAGTCTCAAACTAAATGATGATACGCAATCCATATTTTCAGATTGGGACGTCGGATTGCGAGTCATCTGACTTAGATTGGAACTTCGGAGTGGGATATGAATCTTTTGATTCAGATTGGGACTTCAGAGCGGGTTGGCAAATCATTTTATGTAGAATGGAACTTTGAAGCGGGTTTGCGAATCATTTTGCGATCTGAAATGAAAATAATGGGTTACGAAAGAGGGTGGATCACAAATATTTTGAATAAGATTGGAACTTTGGGGCGGGTTCGCAAATCTTTTGATTCAGATCTGAACATTGGAGTGCAAATCATTTGATTTAGATCATAACTTTAAATTTAATACAATTATAAAAAACAAAACAAAGAAAAAGCAAGCAAGAAAAAAAATAACCATGGTTTTACTATGGTAAAAGTGTAGCAATGTTAAATATCTGTTGTCTGCGATTATGTCCCCACCAATGCCAAAACCAAACTTACGCCTTTGTATAACACCATCTATTTTTTAAAATAGTTCATTTGATAAACAATTATTCATATGATAGTTAATTTTACTAATATAAATTGGAATTATTGTACAAATAATTATTAATTAAATTAATTCAACCAATTTTGTGGTACAAAAGTCATGCCATTTCTGCCAGATCATTCTCTCTCTGTTCATCCTCATTCCTCTCTCTTGTAAGCCAGATCTCTGCTATTGCTCTCACTCCTACATGCTTCTCACCTCATAGGAATTCCCTGGCCTCTGCCATCTATCTCTCGCTCTCTTCTCTCTCTTTTAGTACAGCCTGATACCTCCTTATACCCCATTAAATCCCAAACACACACTCTTGCCCTTGATGAATTTCTCACTGCTGTCATAAATCTAAATGCAGAGGTGTGTAAGAGCTGAGCAGCACCCACAGTTCTTTTCCACTGGAGTCGTATAATGTAGTCCATTTGTTCTGCTGGTGTGGCTGCCACTTTATGCACTGGTAGTTTGGATCCAGATATGAGTTTTCAGCATCCTGCATCAAACCTGTGAAAGCATGATTGCACATTCGTCATGTAGCGCTGAAAATGCAATTGTGTTGATGTATCTGCGTGTGTGTACATACATGTACCTGGCTCTTGTTTGATGATGCCTGTGAGAATCTGAGAGTTGAGAGTGCTGTTGGGTGAGTCTGAATGTTTTCTCTTCTTTGCTGGATGTACAGGGATTCCACTGGAGAGAAACAGAGCATTTATTTGCTGATGTGGAAAATTAAGATCTTTGACACTGCTAGTCCAACTCTACCTCTACTGCAGTGGTTCTCAACCAGGGCCGGGGCCCACTAAGGGCCCTCAGCAAACTTCCAAAGAGGCTGCAGTTATTTAGTATTAGTACTCTAATCTATATTAAAATGATAAAAAACACGTGAAGATTGAAATAATTTGTTTTCACATTTAACAAAGTTAGCAAACCACTAGGTTTTTTTTTTTTTGACATTGTAATAGTTACTGAATCTGATTAAATAAATTAAAATAAAAACAAATATAAAATAAAATAAAATAAAATAAAATAAGGGGCCAACTAAGGGTCCTCAGCAAACTTTGTACGACTAAATGTCACAAATTTTTTTTTAAATAAAATAATAAAATAAAGTGTACTGCAGGATGACTTGAAAGTATTTAAATTACTAAATTATTATTAATATATTTCAATAATCTAACATATCTAAATTAAAATGCTAAAAAACAAATAAATCAAGATGTAAATTGAAAAAGAAGGCAAATGGGTTTTGTGAAATTGTTTTATTACTAAATGTCACATAAAATAATTTTTTTTTAAATGAAATAAAATTAAAAATAAAATAAAGTGGGCGGCAGGATGACTTGAAAGTATTTAAATAGCTAAATTATTATTAATATATTTCAGTAATCTAACATATCTAAATCAGAATGCTAAAAAATAAATAAATCAAGATGTAAATTGAAATAGAAGGCAAATGGGTTTTGTGAAATTGTATTAGTACTGCTATATGTCACATAAAAAAAATAAAATAAAATAAAATAAAATAAGGGGCCAACAACGGGTCCTGTAAGATCCCTTGGAAGAATTTAAATTACTAAATAATTATTAATAATATTTAAATAATCTGACTCTTATCTGAATTAAAATAAAATAAAATAAAATAAAATATTATTATTATTATTATTATTATTATTAATATATTTAATCTAACTCTTATCTAAATTAAAATGCTAAAAAACAAACAAGTAAAGATATAAACTGAAATTGAAACCAAATGGGTTTTCTAAAATTGTATTAGTACTAAAAGTCACATATAAAAAAAAAAAAAAAAAAAAAAAAAAAAAGGGCCCAACTAAGGGTCCTCAGCAAACTTCCAAGTGGGCTGCAGGATGACTTGAAAGTATTTAAATGACTAAATTATTATTAATATATTTAAATAATCTAACTTATCTAAAAAAAAAATTTTTTAATCTAAAATAAAAAAATATATAAAAAATAAAGATGTCAATTAAAATTGAAACCAAATGGATTTTATGAAAATGTATTAGTACTACTAAATGTCACATAACAAAAATAAATAAAAAATGATAAATGTTCTTTTGGTTCTCTCTCTTACTCTGGTCCTTGTGGATGTTGCAGGAGCTGATGTAGCATCTGACTCTGTTGCATGTCTCCGCCCCCGCCGCTGCCTGGACCAATCGGATACTGCGAGATCATGGGCTCTGGCTTGAGGTACATGTCCCGGTGCATGCTGGGATAGTGGGAATGTGTGGAGAGAGGCGGAGGACTGGTCATGTGACACATGTTCTCTGGCGTCATTGTCCTGAGCATGTGCGGATCTAATGCGGAAAATAAATAAGCAGACATTAAGTTACATTCAATATTTCTTTCAATAAGTTTTTATTAAACCTTCTGCCCTTAAAGGAGTAGTTCACTTTCAAAACAAAAAATGACAGATAATGTACTCACCCCCTTGTTATCCAAGATGTTCATGTCTTTCTTTCTGTAGTCGTAAGGAAATTATATTTTTTGAGGTAAACATTTCAGGATTTCTCTCCATATAATAGACGTCTATGGTGCCCCTGAGTTTGAACTTCCAAAATGCAGCTTCAAATGGCTCTAAACGATCACAGCCGAGGAAAGAAGGGTCTTATCTAGCAAAACGATTGGTTATTTTTTTTTTTTATTACAATTTATATACTTTTTAACCTCAAATGCTCGTCTTGCCTAGCTCTGTGTGTATTCTATGTAGAGATTAAAAAGTATATAAATTGTAAATGTTTTTAGAAAATAACATCGTTTCACTAGATAAGACCGTTCTTCCTCGGCTGGGATCATTTAGAGCCCTTTGAAGCTGCATTTAAACTGCATTTTGGAAGTTCAAACTCGGGGGCACCATAGAAGTCCACTATATGGACAGAAATGCTGAAATGTTTTCCTCAAAAAACATAATTTCTTTACAACTGAAGAAAGAAAGACATGAACATCTTGGATGACAAAGGGGTGAGTACATTATCTGTAAATTTTTGTTCTGAAAGTGAACTACTTTAATTTTTCATGTTCACATTTATCAACAATGCATTTAAAATTCTGAAACAACTTTTTATATATGTTTTTTTTTTTTTTTAAAGAATCTTAAATAACTTGCCATCTTGATTTATAAAACCCGATTCACATTAAACAATTCAGGTGGACTGAACTTACCGTTGGCTTGCTGGGGTGAATATGGCTCTGAGCTGGAGTCAGGAGGGGACTCGGGAAGCGTTCTGCAACAATAACATTAAACGCATTTTACATACATCAATGTATCTGATCACTTACTAAAATAACAGCACAGCTCAGCTCAACAAGACTCATGTTTTAATTAGAAACCCATCAGAAAGCTCACTAACAACATACCTGCTGCCTCCTTTTGGTCAACATTAAAAAACAGCATTAGTGATTGCACAACTCCCCACAGGTTATCAGACCTGACCCGTTCATCTTGTGTCTTTGTGTTTATTCCCAGTTCACTCCTCCATCTGTCTTACTCAGCCTTATTCTGAGCTGCGGAGGGTTATCTGAGGCCATACGGAATGAGGAGGCGGGGCATATCAAAGAGGAGGGGCAAACTATTTGACGTACTATGATTCAGAAATTTTGATGCAACTGCACTATTTCGTGTATTGAATGTATCAACATAAACTTACAGTGATTTGTAACCAGGGTTAGAAATTAATGAGGGCTTGTGGCAAGAATGCCACCAAAATGAAAAAAAAATGCCCCTGCAGAAATAAGCAACGCATTACAGCTGTCGCGATTAAAATTAAATGTGAAAATGAATTAAATGTGTCAGTTCGCGGTCAGCGTTGAGCATTTTAACCAATCAAATGCGTTTCTGTTGAACTTAGGAATGCGCTGGCCAATCAGAGGTGCTTAGAGTAGTCAGCGCTGAAAAAGTGCATAAACAACACTGTGCTATACAATGTAAATAAAAGATTAATTTCATAGCTTCACTGATTAACTTGCGCTAGACTTGGCTAACGAAATGGAGATGTTTGTCTGTGAAGACAAAATGTGATGTGCTCGTCAAAAATGTTTTAGATTGTTTTCTATATCGATATTAAAAATCATTATTACAATATAAAGAGCAATATTTAGTATATTAAAAATACATTAATAAAAAAATAAATAATAAAATAAAATAAAATAAAATAAGGGGCCAACTAAGGGTCCTCAGCAAATTTCCAAGCAGGCTGCAGGATGACTTGAAAGTATTTAAATTACTAAATAGTTATTAATATATTTAAATAACCTAACTCTTACCTAAATTAAAATGCTGAAAAACAAACAAGTCAAGATATAAATTGAAAATGAAACTAAATAAGTTTTCTAAAATTGTATTAAAATGACTAAATGTCACATAAAAATAAATAAAATAAAATAATATTAAATCTAAATTATTATTCTTTTTTAATCTAAAATAAAAAAAATAAAAAATAAATCAAGATGTAAATTAAAATTGATGCTAAAATGCTAAAAAACAAACAAGTCAAGATATAAATTAAAAATTGAAACCAAATGGGTTTTCTAAAATTGCATTAGTAATACTAAATGTCACATTGAAAAAATATAAAAATAAAATAAAATAAAAATTATCTAATAAAAAAGTGATAAAAAAGTAATAAATTATATTAATAATCATTATTGCAATATAAAGAGCAATAATATACAATAATGGTTTTTCGTCATAGGCCTGTGACATCCGGTTTGTGATTTTAAAACAGTTTAAAATATTGATTAAAGTAATTGGGTAAATTTAAATATTTGACATTAAAGGCAACATAGTATGGTTTTTATAAGATTAAGGAAATTTAAAAAATTGCCTTCACAAATGTAAAATATGCAAATATAATTTCTGACCCTGACCCTAATTCATATGAATTTGTCGATTTTCGTACAATCTGCTTGAGTCTCACTGATAGATAAGTTTAGAAGTGAACCGTCATACACCACCAGTCAAAAGTTTTTTTAAACAATTATTTGCATTTATTTGATCCAAAATACAGGAAACTACAGCAAAATGATTTAGCTTTGAAATCACAGGAATAAATGACATTTTAAAATATATTCAGAAGAGAAAACTTTATTTTAAATAGTAAAAATATTTCAGATTTTTTTTTGCTGTACTTCGTATCAAATAAATGCAGACTTGGTGAACAGAAGAGACTTCTTTAAAAAACGATAAAAAAATATTACTGTTCAAAAACTTTTGACTGGTAGTGTACTTTTTTCTAAATATCATATGTTTAATAGTACAAATCACATTGTACGGATTCATATAAAATTACCACCTTGAAAAATACTTTGTAATAGTTAGAACTAGTAGTAGTACTAGTAAATAGTTTTGTACTACCTTCATGACCAGTGAAATTAAACGTCACTTAGATTTGACGTATTATGATTCTGAAATGGCACTATTGTGTTCACAGCAATTTGTAACTATTTTATGTAAATATTTTTGAGAATTGGTGGCTAATTTGTATGAATTTGTGTGAGTTTGTATTATATATCGTTTTTTCTAAAAAAAAAAAACAAGACAATAATAAGTCATCTAGAAAAATCTTTCTTGATTTAAGAATTTTTAGATATTTTGGCTGGAAACAAGACAAAAAATCTAAGTAAGAAAGCCATTTTTTGCAGTGTACACATGCAGTAGTATGTTTTTAATAGGAATGTATTAACAGGATTAAAAAAAATAAAAATAACCGTCATGGGAAAATTACGTCTCCAGTCCTAGGTGAAAAAGTCCAAGGCGTCTGCTGCCACATTTGCTTCTTACCCCGGTGCGTACTGTCCGCGGTGGTCCGGTTTGACGTGTGGCTGTTGGTGTTGGGGTGCTTGGCTCTGCTGTTGCCCCAGACAGGGGTAGTTGTGTCTGAGATGGCCCAGTGGTGGTGGAGGCGGATAGGGGTTTTGGCAGGGCTGGGGCAGAGATGGGACAACGCCCTGGCGCAGGGGGATTGGGGGGCTCACGCCACACCCTACCCCCCCTGAAGAGGATGCCCCGGCCTGGGGCGAGGGATACTGGGGTCCCGGGGCGCTGTGAACCTCCGTGAAACAACTAGGAGAAAAAAACAAATCACCAGATGATAGGCCAATATGATTTATTTTCATCAAAATAAGCACATCACCAGAACTAATTTGGTGTACCGAGTGGTACAAGCCGTTTCCAGATTCTTACATGTCAGTGCTGTCGTCCTCTTTGCTGATGTATTCCTCCAAGATACTAGTGTCAATGTTTGTTGGCTCCAAAGAGCTGTTAATATCATGACCTTCAAGGGAAATAGAGGGAGAGAGACACAGAAAGGTATAAGAAGAGAGTGAGAGAGGAGGATGAGCATCGTGTTCCTACGCACCGTTTCTACAGTGATAAAATAACAGTTTCACAACAAAGGAAGCAGATGGTTTTATGTGGCTTGCAACACTTCTGATCATTAATAGCCAGATTAATGAAGTTCAAACTAGTGATCACAAATGAGGTCAATGGAATCATAAATGTCTTGGAGGTTAATAGACACAGCACAAATTGTAAAAAAAAACTAAAGTTTTGTATCAAAGTAGCTTTTCTTTCTCCTTCAATCCATACCTCTTTATGCATCTGACCCCCTTCTCCACCTCTTTACCAAATCTCTCCAAATCTCCACCACATGACCCATCGCTGTAATCACTCCATTGCAACACCTGCAATAGGTCACTCTCACCCAGGCTAACAGACCCTGCACACTCAAGCCAAATAAAGCACCTTTTCTCGCATAATCTCTTGCATAATCTTTCTCTTTATGCATTGTATAATATATTTAAAAAAAGGTACACTACAAGTTTTTTTTTATGTTTTTTAAAGAAGTCTCTTCTGCTCACCAAGCCTGCAAGTACAGAAAAAAAAGTACATTTTTGAATTTTTTTACTATTTAAAAATAACTGTTTTCTATTTGAATATATTTTTAAATGTAATCATTACTGCAGTCTTCAGTGTCAGGATTCAGATTTCTTTTCTTTTTTTTGAGGGGGGAAAGACATGATAGAAATGAATACTTTTATTTTGCAAGGATGCTTTAAATTAATCAAAAGTGTTGATAAAAACATTAATAATGTTACAAAAGATTCTATTTCAGATAAATGGTGTTCTTCTGAACTTTCTATTTGTCAAAGAAATATGAAAAAAAATCTACTCAGCTGTTTTCAGCAGAATAATAATGAACGTTTTTTGAGCAGCAATTTAGAATGTTAGAATGATTTCTGAAGGATCATGTGACTGGAATAATGATGCTAAAAATTCAGCTTTGAAATTACAGGAATATATTACCTTTTAAAATATATTCAAACAGAAAACAGTTGTTTTAAATTGTAAAAATATTTCACAATTTTACAGAAGAAATGTCTTTAAAAATATTAAAAATCTTACTGTACAAAAACTTTTGACAGGTAGTGTATGTGCATGTATTGGGTTAAAAAATTACAACAAATATATAATATACATAATTTTCAGCATGTGCCTGGTTGTCTATAAAGTTCAATAGTGCAATAGATTCAACATAAAATACATTTATCTAATTTATAGATATTACTGCAAATTATGAACCCATATGAAAATTATTCACCTTTAAATAAAACATATTTATTATTATTATTATATTTATATATTTTGTATTTTACTTTTTTATTTAATGTATTTTAACATTATTATTGTAAAAAAAGAGTAAAATATTTTAAAATAATAAAAAACTAGTGAAAATACAAATAAAAATGCTATATTATTTTCCTTAGGTGTAAATGTAAAATTTAAAATGCTGTATATTGTGAAATATAAGCAATTAATAATACAAATAACGACATAATAAAAAACAAACATGTTATATAAAAAATAAATAGTAATGCAGAAATAGCAATGCAAATAAATAAATAAAAATTAAGTCTCTTCTGCTCACCAAGCCTGCATTTATTTGATCCAAAGTACAGCAAAAACAGTACAATTGTGAAATATTTTTACTATTTAAAAGAACTGCTTTCTATTTGAATATATTTTAAAATGTAATGTATTCCTGTGATCAAAGCAGTACTCCCGTCTTCAGTGTCACATGATCCTTCAGAAATCATTCTAATATGCTGATTTGCTGTTCAAGAAACATTTATTATTATTATTATCAATATTTAAAACAGTTAAGTACATTTTCAAGATTATTTGATGAATAGAAAAATCCAAAGATCTGCATTTATCAGAAATAACAAGCTTTTGTAACATTATACACTATATACATACACTTTATTTTTTGGTGGGAGATTATAGAAATGAATAATTTTATTTAGCAAGGATGCTTTAAATAGATCAAACGTGACATTTATAATGTTACAAAAGATTTGTATTTCAGATAAATGCTGTTTTTCTGGACTTTCTATTCATCAAAGAAAACTGAAAAAAATCTACTCAGCCGTTTTCAACAAAAAAGTTTGAGTTTTTCGAGCAGCAAATCAGCATATTAGAATGATTTCTGAAGGATCATGAGACTTTGAAATCACAGGAGTAAATTACATTTTTAAATATATTCAAATAGAAATTTAAATAGTAAAAATACTTCAAAATTTGACTTGTTTTTGCTGTACATCGGATCAAATGAATGCATGCTTGTCGAGCAGAAGAGACAAAATCTTACTGTTCAAAAACTTTTGACTGGTAGTGTATTTCTGATAAAAGTTCTGATTTGTCACACTGCACGACTATTTAAATGACAGAAGGGATGATTAAAGAATGAAGAGGTGATTAAAATCTGAAAAATCAGATACACCACACAATATATAGACATATACACTGTTCCTGACACAGTCATATAAATCTTGATACTAAAATGAGGAAGTGGTTTTGTTCCTCTTTTGTAAGTCGCTTTGGATAAAAGGCATAAATGCAGAGGTGGGTAGTAACGAATTACATTTAACGTTACTTCGTTACATTTACTTGAGTAAATTTTTGGGGTAACTAGTACTTTTAGAGTAGCCTATATTTAAAGATAGGTACTTTTACTCTTACTCAAGTACATTTATAGTGAAAAAACTTTACTTTTACTTCGCTACATTTGATGGCGTTCCTGTGTCGTTGGAATTTTCATTTCATGTCTGATAAAACTGCGTTAATACTGCTGTATACAGCTGTTACTATGGAAACCGTAATATTTCAGCGCTCCTAAAGCGCCCCCTCGTGACAGATAATTAATTTTTCATACATTTTTTTCAGCTGTTTATGGTCAAATGATTGCAATCATCGACCCATGTTTTTATGCAGCAAACACAGAGTTGTAAATGTAAAAAGTTAAGGTGCCTTCTAAACATCTAAACAAGTACAGTAATATTTATGTTTCAAATAAATTATATACTCAATTTATCCCTTTTAATGTTATAAAGGATGAAATGCCATAGTGCAACATATTTTGTTTTTGTGTGAAACTGTATCTGAATTTTAAATCATGCCATTTTATGGCTTAATATTCTACGTTACATTGTCCAATCCCATTACTGTTTATTTTAATTTTGCAGATCTTAAAAATGGTTATGAATTGCTTTAAATTAATATTTAAAAATTCTGCAGATACACTAAATGAAATAAATATAATGAAATAAAATTACTTCCTTGATATTTGTTTATATTTGTGTATTAAAAACATTTTTGATTAGACTCCTATCTGATTTTCTATATTAAAAAAAAAGGTCTTTTTTTATTTGGGCTAGTTAAATTAATTTTCGGGCTACCAAAAACTGAAGAGTACCTGCCTGAAGGGCTACCAGAAATTTTGCGAGCCCTGTGTATGTATATGTATATATATATATATATATATACACAATTATAACGTTTTCAAGGAGAGGTGTGCGGAAGCTTTCCAAACAGTTTGAAATTCAGGGTCTTCACTTCATATCAAGAAGTAACTAGTAACTGGCTACTTGAGTACTTTTTTCATCGGATACTTTTTTACTCTTACTCAAGTAACTATTAAGATTGTTACTTTTACTCATACTTGAGTAAATATTTCCATAAGTACTTGTACTTTTACTTGAGTACAGATTTTGGGTACTCTACCCACCTCTGCATAAATGTAATCAGTGCAATCACTGAAGTGCAAGTTTCAACAACAGGTACAGATTTATGAATTACACAAAGAAAGCAAGGCAAGGCAGCAAAGGATGGAGAGAATGAGAAGAATCAGTCCAAGGTCAGGTGGAGGTGTAGTCGGGTATGTAGAGACCCCCATTAAACCCCTCTCTCTCTCTTTTTCTCTCTTTGATAGATTAGGCCACTAACGAAGACGGAATGTGAAGAATTCCAGTGTTAGTGTTGGGAAAACTCTTTGCTCCATCAGCCTCCCACAGCCTAAGAGGGTTCACATCCCACCCCAGTGGATATCCCGACCATTTACAGAAAGCCAACACAATCCTGACTCACAAAATATCCCAAATCCCTTTCCAACAACTTGTCATCGTGACCAATAAACACCCGATCCACCTGTGAAACATCATGATCCACTTATAAGCCAGTGTAAGCCTGTCATCGAATGTTTACACCAGGTATAAACCAAGAGTCAAAGCAACTGTGCCATAAAATCAAAAAATGTATTTTTTTCTGTACAAAACGAGTGATGAAACCAGCAGTGACGTAATGTTTTGGAGGTGCAGCGGTTGGGGTCTCTGCTCGGAAGGTTTTATGAGTGTGCCAGCAGGGCAGAGAGAAACAGAGAGGGATGATTTTACTAAATAAGATCCAGATGTTTCCATCCTCCTGCGTTAAATCTGCCAGACCCGCGCTGATAACGGCTGCGAGATTGACTGACGGGAACGGGAGTGGGGGAGCAGAGGAGGAGACAAAGCGAGAGAGATGTTGTTGGGCAAAAAAACAGAGTTTCGTAAAATGTTTTTTTTTTTTTTTTTTAGTAATTATCATGTTCAGACCACGCTGTATATAAAAAAATGTTGTTTCAACTTAAAATAATTTGTTACCCTGCTGACTTAAAATGTTTAGTTTAGTCAACTTGAAATTTTAAGTTACTTAATGGTAATTTAAGTGACAACTGAAATATTGTAGTTGACAAATTATTTTAAGTTGAAACAACAATTTTTTGTTTTTTTACAGTGCAATTGTGTGTGTTCGCTTATGATCTGTGAAGAGTATTAAACGTGTTGTCACCTGCTACACTGTGAAATAATTGTTTTATTCCATCACACGGAGTTAAATCTGCAAGCTCAAAACCCTTTGTTCCTGTTCAGTGTTGAATATGTGTGAATAAAACTTTTAAACTTTAACGTTAAACCACTTAAACATTTTATTTATTTATTTTTCAAGTTCCAAGTTTTATTTTTCTGGATTCAGTTTTTTTTCTCCCCCAAATTATTTTTTCAATACTCTGTTTTAATGGTTACAGTTTTTTACAGACGCTAGGACACATTTCTCAATACTTAGGTCAATTTTGCAAAACTCTTCCCACAATTCTCCTAACCGACTTTCAGCTTGGCAAAGCAGTTCATTTCACATTCAAAATGCACTACAACTACCAAAACACTTTATTCAGGTCTCAAATAAACTCATTCTTCCAGAACACTAGCAAAGGTTGACAGCCGACAAACACACTTTGTCACCCACAAATCAATGAGCTAAAAAACACTAACAACATGTAGCATTACACAGTGTTTTCTTGTGTAAAACAAGGACACATCTCTGTTTATAATTGCAATATATATTGTTTATAACTGCAATATATGTTACTGGAATGAATCAGACATGATGCAGAATTCGTCAATATTTTATGTTGTTTATTTATTTATTTTTTTCACTAAGTAATTCCAAAATACAAGAATTTGTATACACACCATCCACTGATACAGATACAATAGTAATGCTAATCTACTGCATTTTTAGATTTGAAATATGTTTCAATAAAATATTGCTGTTGAATTTTGCTGTATTATTCAGTTTTGCATTATGTTATTGTTTTGAACATAAGTTTAACAGTTTTGAAAACAGTATGTAAGCATGTGCAAAATGTCCTGTACGTACAAAGGTTTTTGGTAGTTGTTGTGTCTGAGTGAGAAAAGAATTCATGAAATTTGAGAGATGTAGTCACTGAATGCATTTTGTGCCAAAACAATGATAATTGATCCTCAGTTTAGCCCACATAGACTTCTGTTGTGCTCACTGTGTGAAGAGTTTTGCAAAAGTGACCTAAGTATTGAGAAATGTGTCCTAGCATCTGTAAAAAACTGTAAATAAAAAAAAAATATGAATAAAAAAGCATGTTTTTTTAATCAAAAAGCATGATTTTTTAAATTTTTGATTTGAAATTACACAATTTAACAGCAAATTATTAAAAACAGCGACAACAATTTGTTCCTGTTGTTATATATTTGTGAATAATTTCATGTGCTTGTTTTAAAACTTTTAAGCATCACTAAATCAACTCAAAATGTCACAGTTAGGGCCATATGAAATCTGTTTTATTTTTTTCCAAATTCTGTTTTATTTATTTTTTTCCAAGTTCCTTTTTTCCGTTTTATTTTATCCCAATTAATTTTTTCTAGACTCAAATGGTTAAATTTAAAAAATATGAATCAAAAAGCATTGAAATCATGTAAATTACACAATTTAACAGCAAATTCTGTGTATTTCATTCATTTTCTGGATTTCATTAAACTTTAATAATCAAAAGCATATCTAAATTATTAATTTTATACATTTATTATTATTATTTTTTTAAATATTTCATTTATTTATTTATTTTTCAGAAATACTGTGTTGAGTATTTATATTTTTCTGGTAAGTAAATTTTGGTAAATAATTTTTCTCATAAAAGTTGCTTAAAAGATAAGGCTTTAATAAAAATTGTATTATTAGTAGTTGTACTATCATCAAATTAATAATTTATGTGACCCTGGACCACAAAACCAAAGCAGTCTTAAGTAGCACAGGTGTGTTTGTAGTAATAGCTTAAAATACATGGTATGGGTCAAATATATAATTTTTTCTTTTATGGCATAAATAATTAGGATATTAAGTAAAGATCATGTTCCATAAAAATATTTGATTTTTTTTTTCCAGTAAATACATCACAACTTAATTTGTGATTAGTAATATGCATTGCTTAAAAAAAAAAAAAAGTAATTTGGACAACTTTAAGGGCGATTTTCTCAATATTTAGATTTTTTTTGCAACCTCAGATTCTAGATTTTCAAATCAATTTTCAGTCTCAAAAACTGACCCTTATGACTAGTTTTGTTGTCCAGGGTCACAAATTTCTGTCACAATTTCTTCAAGTTAAACCAAACTTTTTATTTTGATGGGTTGCTTTGAAGACCTTTAAGTTTCTGTTTGTATATGATACGATGATTGTTTTTCTCAAAAGAACATGCAGGATTTATATTTAAATAGTATTTTTGTGGTTTAATATTCACAGACATTAGCCTATTTCACATTTTGATTTAAGTGTACTGACCTACTTTTGATTTAGTCATCCAAAATTTGGCAAATTCCATGACAGTCCGTGAAAATTTATTACAGTTTCCACAAAAATATTAACTCATTTCAATATGATAATAATAATAATAAATGTTCCTTCAGCAGTGAATCAGCATATTAGAATGATTTCTGAAGGATCATGTGACACTGAAGAAATTCTGAAAATTCAGCTTTGCATCACAGAAATAAATTACATTTCAATATATATTCAAATAGAAAACATTTTTTTTAATTGTAATATTATTTCATAATATTACTATTTTTACTGTATTTTTTTACATAAATGCAGCCTTAGTGAGCAGAAGAGACTCCAAACTCGTTTGTTACAGTAAATGACAGTTAACACACTGTAACTGGACTTTTTGAAAAAGCTTTAGATCTGTTTCTTGTTTATGATTGGCTACTTAAGTAGGTTTTGCATGGAGAACTGATGATTCTAAACTAAAGCATTCGGCATCACCGAGGGGGCAAACTAAAACCGCTCCCTCGAGAGCTCATTAATCACAGTCAACAATATACCACACATCTCCTCCTCCGTCTCCATTTATATCTCTCTCCCTCTATCTCTCTTTACCTCCCTCTGCACTGTACACATACATGTATGCCCTGTTTCTCCACATCCCTGCATGTGAAACTGATTGTATGTGAGTTCTTATGCGTGTTAATCATTAAGCCCTAATTCACACCAGAGTAAAGTATGATCGAGCGAAGTCCATTACATTATCAAACCGTAAACACTACCCAGAATGCCCTGGCTTCCTTAAAAAGACCAAAACACACATACACCATCACCATGATCAATACAGCATTCATTTGGGTATCCACACAGCTACAGAGGAAAACATTTGCACAATCATTGACCTGATGAGAGAATGGTAAAATCAGACAAAACATAGACAGATGTAGTCACCAGGCTCAAGAGAATCTAAAAATGTTTCTACCGAACATTTTAATGGAGTGTTTATTTCCTGTTTTCATTCTGTTTTTTTTTTATTTAGCTATTTAGTTGTGCATTTTTGCCTTATTTTATATTATTTTTTAAAGATATCTATACAGTTTTCTTTATTTTTACTTTAGTTTTGGTTTTAGTTATTTTAGTTCATCAAGTTAAACTAAATAAAAAAAATATTAGAAAATACTAATAATTTAAAAAATTTGTTTTTTTTTTAACTGATCATGCAGACCAAACCGTAAGCCGTAGAGACTTGAAACTTGGAGGCATGGTAGTACTCAAAGTGTACGATAAAGTGACGATAAACGGAGGTGCAACAAATTGCTCATAACTAATAAACCGTGAGTCACAAACTCAAGTGTTTTATGTCGTTGGAATCCTTGGATTCAATCATGAGGGCAAAATTTACAGGTATTTTGCATTTTTTGAAAAGCCTACAGTACAGACCAAAAGTTTGGACACACCTTGGACACACCTTTGAACCAAAGTTTTCTTTATTTTCATGACTATGAAAATTGTAGATTCACACTGAAGGCATCAAAACTATGAATTAACACATTTGGAATTATATACATAACAAAATGAATATGTCACATTCTAGGTTCTTCAAAGTAGCCACCTTTTGCTTTGATTACTGCTTTGCACACTCTTGGCATTCTCTTGATGAGCTTCAAGAGGTAGTCACCTGAAATGGTTTTCACTTCACAGGTGTGCCCTGTCAGGTTTAATAAGTGGGATTTCTTGCCTCATAAATGGGGTTGGGACCATCAGTTGTGTTGTGCAGAAGTATATATAGTATATATATAGTATATATACACTGTAAAAAAATGAAAGTGAATTTAACGGTAAAAAACTGTAAAAATGCTACGGTAAAAACCTGTGAAATGGTTAACGGTAAGTTCCCCTTCTATATACGGTGAAAAACTGTTTTGGACATTGCATTTAATTTTACGGTAGTATACCGTTTTTGGAAGTGAAAAAGAAACGTAACATTTGCGGTGAATAACCGTAAATTGACATTCCCAGAATTCCCTGTATTTCATTTTTTTATTTGATGTTTTTTTTTTTTTTTGTTGATATAACTTCATCTTAATTTTTTTTCTTGGTGGTTTTGTACATTAGTGTTTTATGTTACATCTAATGTTGTCAAATTAATGTTTTTTGCATTATTTAAGTTTTATATGTGTTACCATGATGGTGTTTAGTGTTTGTGTGAATGACACTGTGCACCTTCTATATATGTTGTCATTTAAAACCTCTGTGCGATGGGCTTTGGTTCATCATGTGATGTTGTCATCACCATCTGCTTTAGGTGGTTATCATTGTATTACAAAGGTACAAAACAGATTTCAGTTCTTCAAAAAGTTGGTACATTACCATTATATGAGTTACGGTTTTTAGTATGAAATTACGGTATTTACCTGTAAATTTAAGTGAAAACCTTAAAATGTAAAACATTGCTACCGTATTTTTTACGGTAAAATTCTGGCAACCACAGCTGCCAGTTTTTTACCGTAAATTTTACGGATTTTTTTTACAGTGTAGAATTAAATATTTTATAGAATTAAATATAATTCCACATGTGTTAATTCATAGTTTTGATGCCTTCAGTGTGAATCTACAATTTTCATAGTCATGAAAATAAAGAAAACTCTTTGAATGAGAAGGTGTGTCCAAACTTTTGGTCTGTACTGTACTTTTCCTAGGTTTTTCACCTGATCGGAACCAAACCAGTGCTGAAAGATTCTCTGGAAAGTTGAACTTTCGACTCACTGTCGCAAAGGGATACCAAAACATTTGAAGGGGGCAGGGCCACTTTTAGTAAAATGCCTATAACTCCTGAACGGAATGAGATATCGCTGCCGAACTCAGAACACTTATGTAAGAGCTCAATCTGAGGTCACAGGGAAAAAAAAAATCACAGAACTTGGCCACTTGTTCGTGATATAAGGGGGGGAAAAAACATAAAAAAGGCTATGACCAGGGTGCGATTTGCGGGGGGGGGGATAAAACGTCCCGCAAAGCCACTCCTACATCCCGATCTAAATCGAATTATTTATGATACGCGCTTTAAAGTCGTCTGAATCAAATGATTATAATGCGCGTTGTTAACAGATTACACTAACAGTTAAGTCAACTTCTGCCTATGGAGAGAGAAAAAAAAAGTTTTCAAAAGCATCCATCCCCTCTGCTTTGTTCACAAATCGTACCATGGTCATAACTGTGCAACCATTTGTCATATCAACATGAAAATTGGTTGGCACAGCCTTGGTCCAAAGTGCAACAAGTGTCTACAAGGACATTTGTGTATATCATAAAACCATGGCCGCCATTGGTCGTTGAAATTTTAAGCACCTGTTAGACAAGGTTAACGGAGGCCGATTAGAACGAAACTCGTTGGGCCTGTTTGACTTACAGCCCCAAAGGTCTGAGAGAAATTTGACAGAAATCAGCCACTGGGGGGTGATATTGCATTTTTCAAGAGTGTAAACCATTGTAAATTGCGCAGTTTTTCACAAATAGGCACAATATTCATATTATACTACAGAACTCCTCATTCCGGACAACTTTGCCTCTAGAACCACTGCTGTTGATCAAATTGTTTGTTAAATGATTGAGAAGATGTAAAAAAAAATAGTCCTAGGTTTTGTACAATTCTCTGGACTCTCTAGACCAATAATTAAAAAAATGGTTGAAATTTACGCTTTGGGAAGCTATAATGGGGTTGTTTAGAAAAGAGGCCTGCCCAAATTTTCGCAAAATCCTATAAAGTCTAAAGGAAAACTCAAAACATCATGAAACCTGCTGAGCACATGCAACAGGTGATTCTAAACAAGCATGCAACGTTTTAAGGGGATCGGACCAACTGCCGTACAATTCTCTGGACTATCTAGGCCAGTATTTGTCAAAAAATAAATTGTTGAAATTTACCTTTAGGGAAGGTTTAATGGGGTCATTTAGAAAAGAAGCCTGTACAAGTTTTCTCAAAATCCTATAAAGTCTAAAGGAAAACTCAAAACTTCATAAAAACCTACTGAGCACATACAACAGGTGATTCTAAACAAGCATGCAAAGTTTTAAGGGGATTGGACCAACTGCTGTACAATTCTCTGGACTCTCTAGGCCAGTAATTATCCAATTTTTTTTTTATTTTATTTACCCTTTGGAAAGCTTTAATGGGGTAATTTGAAAAAGAGGCCTTCCCAAATTTTCCCAAAATCCTATAAAGTCCAAAGGAAAACTCAAAACTTAACGAAAGCTGCTGAGCACATGCGACAGGTGATTCTAAACAAGCATGCACAGTTTTAAGGGGATCGGACCACAGCTGGCGCTATAACAGTCATAAACATTTAAAAATATCATATTTCTATATTAGAAATTACCTGGATTTGCCAAAAATGCTTTTTTAATTATTGATTTAGGTGGATACAGCCTTGCTAAATAATATGTAAATATAGCTTGCAGCTATATTTTTTAGTAGCTTTTTTAAGGTTTTAGTTTTGGTAAACTATAATAACCCTGATTTCAACTGTTCAACATCAGTTTGTAGGCCAAAGGCCAGCATGATGCTAACGTGGTTGCTCTCGAGTCGCTAAGGTGTTATGAGTGTTTTTAACACTGCTATGCTGTTGCTAGGGTGCCTGCTTAACCCAAAAGACACCACCCCCAAGTCTCTATGATTTTAAATGTTTTGGGTTCCTCCTTTAATGTATCTTTCACTGCATTTGCAAGTCAAATCACTTTGAAAAGTAACAGCAGAATCATATTAACCATCATGCATGCTATTAGTGCAAATAATTCTGGATGGGTTACATGCTAAAGCATAACAATTAATGTTAGGAGTTTGTTTATCTAGCAAACACCACTAATAATCTTGTCCATATGAATACATAATACACTTACATTGGTTTCCATGTGTTCACACAGAAATGCATACATTCATTTACTACCATGCAAAAACATACAAACTGAACAAATGCAATGTAATGAATGTAATCATCAATAAGAAAAGGAAATGAAAAGGGAGAAAGAAAGACAGTACCTGCTCGAAGCCACAGCATTTTGTTTTAGGATGGACACAACCTACAAAACTGAAGATGTGTGTATATGACCCAGTACGTCTCTCATATCCTTCCAAACAACATACACCTTTTCGTCTCGGACGTCAGTTGGCGGGTCCAAGGTAACGTGAATGTGTCTATGTGTGTGTGTTGTAATGCAGGATTAGGTCTCAGTCATGAGACAGAGCTGTACCAGGCCACCACACACAGTTCTAGTCGCCCACCAGCACTGAACGCACCGGCCCGACCTGAGCAGCTTACCTACCCTCCACAAACATTAGAGAAGGAACGATAGAGCGCTAAAGAGAAACAAAGGCCTTCCAACTGTCAGCAGAGGAAGCAAACATGTAAAAGTCGGTAACAATGAGGAATTCATGGTATGACACATTTTCAGAGGGGTGTAATATAGTAGCAGTTCCACACGCTTCAACACTGCCAATATCGAGGGCCAATTTTAACCCCAGTGCCCCAGAGTAATCCCTACTAACATGCCAAGTCACTAGCCAGATTATCTGGTGTGGTTTAATCAGCCAGTTTAAATGTCATATTTTCCCAAAATGAAAACATCTGCATATGTTACTAGTGCTGTTTTAAAGTAGTTCACTTCCAGAATGAAAATTTCCTGATAAATTACTCAACCCCATGTCATTCAAGATGTCTTCATGTCATGTCTTTCTTTCTTCAGTCGCAAAAAAATTATGTTTTTTTTTTTTGAGGAAAACATTCCAGGATTTTTCACCATTTATGAACTTCAATGGGAGCCGATGGATTGAAGGTCTAAATTGCAGTTTCAATGCAGCTTCAAAGGGCTCTACACAAGCTGTGGAAGAAGGGTCTTGTCTAGCAAAACGATCGATCATTTTCTAAGGAAAATACAAATTTATACTTTTTAAACACAAATGCTTTCACTTCATGCATTACGTAATCACGTTGGTAAAAATCACACACGGTTAGTTCTTCGTCTACTTCAGATCAAAAAGTTAGGGTAGGGCGAAAAACTTATTGACATTGTTGCTTTACCTTTTTTTGGAAAGAGCGTTTGAGTTTATTTGCACACTCGGTTTATAAACACTGTGACCTTTCCAAGGTGACTACGTGATGCGTGTAGTCGAGCTAGTGCAAGACGAACATTTGTGGTTAAAAAGTATATACATTTATATTTTTCTTAGAAAATGTCTGATTGTTTAGCTAGATAAGACCCTTCTTCCTTGAGTCGGATCGTGTAGAGCCCTTTGAAGTTGCATTGAAAGTGCAATTTGGACCTTCGACCCATTGGTCACCATTGAAGTCCACTATATGGAAAAAAAAATCCTGGAATTTCTTTCCGACTGAAGAAAGATCTTGGAATCCCTTGTACATCTTGGAATTACCAGGAAACTTTCATTCTGGAAGTGAACGTCTCCTTTAAGCGACTGAATCTTCAGTGCCATAGAAAAAGAAATACGATTTTAACCAGTCTGAATCAAAACGTGAGAAAATTAATGAAAAAGTAATGAAATTGGAGAACTGCATGCAAAAACAAAAACACAATCAGTGCAGTCTGATTCACAAACAAGTGTTTCTTTAAAAGAATAATTTGAAAATGATTCACATACTCAGGAGTTATGCCAGGTTTACACTGCACGACTTGAAGTCGTTGGATCAAGATATAAACTCACAATTCAGATTTTTTTTTTCACAGAATTGTGTGATATAAACTCAGAATTGTGAGATGAAAACTTGCAATTGCAAGTCAGAATTTGCAAGACAAAAACTCAATTCTGAAAAGTCAGCCTTTTTGTCTCACAAAAGCAAGTTTGTATTTTCTCGCAAGTTCAGAATTGTGAGTTTATAACTTACAATTCAGATTTTTTTAATGCAATTCTGACTCCTCAGAATTGTGATATAAAGTCCAGTTTTGAGGGGAACAAAGACTGATATGTTCTCAGAATTGTGAGTTTATATCTCACAATTCTGACTTAACTCGCAATTGCGTGTTATAAAGTCAAAATTGAGAGATATAAACTCGCAATTCTTCGAAAAAAAAGTCAGAATTGTTTATAGAGAGTTTATATCTCACCATTCTGACTTTATAACTTGCAATTGCGAGTTAATATCACAATTCTGAGAAAAAAAAGACAAATTTGCCAGTTTATATCTCAAAATTCTGACTTAACTCGCAATAGGTTGCTTTCAGTCACGTGGTTCTGATGACGCGCGAAATGCAGCTGGAGGGCAGTAAGTTATTTTTCTCCATAGGAATCACTAGCAGAAACTCAAAATACCTATGTTTTAAGTTGTTTATGGAAATTGGTCAAACCTAGAAATTTCATTTCTTATCGTGTATGAATATATACTGTTCATATGGAGGAAAACTCAAGAAATTGACTGAAAAACGCAGATAAAAGTGGCTTGTAAACCTGCGTCTGCAGTCAGGAGGAGAGACGGATAATGCTTGTGTGTGCAAATGGTTAATAAAAGCTGTAATAATATTAAAATACAAACAAATATATAAATAGTTACAAGGTGAGACAGTGAGAATTCGCTAAATACCACACATAGACACGATGTAAATAAGACTTTATATTTGAGATTGATTACAACGGAACCTTTTGAAATTGTCATAAATTAAAGTGAGTGACAGCCTTTTTGTGACTATGGAAGAAATATTTGCTGGATTTACGTGCTGCTAACAGGACCAACAGCCAAAAACCTTGTAGTTTCAGGAGTGACATATATCCTGCATCCTTTATATAAATGTGGGAATCACTTTCGAAATTGTTTGCAATCAGGCTTACTTACCTTATATTTACAGTCTCGATGTTAGGCAACTATTTCAATTTATTTAAAAAAAAAATCGTCTTCATGACATAACGATCACATCCAACATATGTTGTGATTTTCTGTACCTTTCTCTTGTGTTGTGGTAGCGTCCAAACCAATACAGTACAGACTTTCTTCCGTCTCATCAGTTCCGCTTTTTTAGTCAGGCACGTAAAGCAAAACTTTTATTTTAAATTCTGAACTGATTACAGCGCAGAAAGCGAGCAAATATCGCTTTCATATAGTCACTAAAAAGTTGTCACTCACTTCAATTTATTGCAATATCCATTAAGCTATCGAAACTACAAATATACATTGTGTACATGTGTCGTTTAGCATTAAGTAAATTCTCACTGCCTCACACTGTATCTATTTATACTTTTCTTCATTAAAGGTTGTATCAGCGATTTCTAGCCTGAAACATAATCACCAATCAGCGTCAGGGGTTTGGTGTTGTGGACTTTCCTACTGGTGCAGGGATGTGAGGGAGGCAGAGCGAAAGTCCACAACACCAAACCCCTGATGCTGATTGGTTGGAACACTGTTTGTTTATCTGTGGAAAGGTTGGTAGTGCCGATTGTTTTTTTGGCATATCTCGGACCCTAGGCTGACCAGAGAGACGCGTTTTTTTCACAGACAATTTATGGGGCAGGCAGCGAGCGGATCGTGATGAAAGGTCAGCTGAATTTGACACTTTATGTTTTAGGCTAGAAATCGCTGATACAACCTTTAATATCTTAACATATTATTGTCTTTTCTTAACCATTTGCACACAAAATAATTATCCGGCTCTCCTCCTGGCCGCAGACGGAGGTTTTCAAGCCACTTTTTTCTGCGATTTTCAGTCAATTTCTTGCCGTTCCCCCGTTACCAACCGCAGATTTTCATGCAATGATATAAACTCTGTTTGGTTTCTCGGTTTGGCCGATGATGAGCGCCTATAAACAATGCAAAACATAGGTATTTTAAATTTCTGCTATTGATTCCTATGGAGTAAAATTCCTTCCTGCCCTCCATCTGCATTTCGCGCCACAGCAGTGACGTCATGTGAAAACAACCTATTGCGAGTTCATATCACACAATTCTGGCTTCATTTCTCAGAATTGCAAGTTTATAACTCACAATTCTAGATAATTGTGAGTTATAACTCGCAATTCTGACTTTATAACTTGCAATTGCAAGTTTATATCACAATTCTGAGAAAAAAAAGACAAATTTGCGAGTTTATATCTCAAAATTCTGACTTAAAAACTCGCAATTGCGGGTTTATATCACACAATTCTGGCTTCATTTCTCCGAACTGCGAGTTTGTATCATGCAATTATGAGAGCTTGTATCATGCAGTAACTAAAAAAAGTCAGTATTGCGAGATTTGCAATCACCTTTTTTTATTTTTTAATCAGTGAAGGAAACAGGCTTCCATATATAATTGTACATAAATAACACTAAAATAACACCGCACACAAATCACTTGAGTTCCAATAAAAGGAAAGACGTGGGAAACGGATCAGAGTCACCTGAAATGTGAAAAGTGTGTAATTTTTGGTTTGTTGTAATTGAACTGGCATGCGAACGTTACAGGCTTGGCTACTCAAACACAATGCA
Source organism: Garra rufa (assembly GCF_049309525.1). NCBI lineage: Eukaryota > Metazoa > Chordata > Actinopteri > Cypriniformes > Cyprinidae > Garra > Garra rufa. Next base: position 39,550 of record NW_027394322.1, on the reverse strand, counting down.
TTCCAGTGACAGCAATACACTGCTACATGAGAGAGACCACGCGCAACGGCCAAACTATTCCTACTCCATCAAACATCAGCACCAAGGAACCATCTGTACCTGCACACAAGAGTGATCCATGATTTACTGGCATCAGGCTAAATGTGACCTAACCTGCATGAATCCTCTCACAAAAATCACCAAGTGCAGTAGCCTGTTTAGGCACCATGCAAACTACGTAATATGGGGGAGGCTCTATGATAAGCCCATTTACTGTAAATATAAAAACTGATATAATTTCCCAAATAATTTTATCTGTTTTTCAGAGGAATAAAAACTCCTGTAAAGTAAAGCTGGTGGTGTAAAGATGAGTTTCGGTGTTATGGAGCTCATAGATGGGTTGAGGTCCAAAACATCAACTCCTACACTGGTGTTTCGACCAATCAGCTCTTAAAACACAGTGTACTGTGTTTGCAAAAACCCATATGTGTGTGTTTCTGCTTGTGCATGCTGGCATGCGTGTGTGTGTGTTTGTATGACCTGTGCCCTGCCCTTATCTCACCCCACCCACAGCATGCATGAGTGTGTGTGTGTGTGTGCATCCATCTGTGTGCGCGTCTAAGTCTGTTATCTCTCTTCCTCGCCCTGTCTGCTCACTGTCACACTAATGGAGTCGGAATGAGGCAGCGATAGTGAAAAAGAGACACGAGAGAGAAAGAAACATTACTCGCACCTCATTCTGATTTTTTTAATAGTCTTGTAGGTATGCCAGGAATGATGCGGTGCATTAGAGACCCTCTATAAGCAGCTTACACTCAATCGGGCTAAAACTTTTTGAGCACTCTTATGTCACAGGGGGTTTGGGTGCTAGTTATCTTTAGGTAAATATCTGAAAAATATCCACTATGCGCCTCTCAGAACCGAAGAAACAGAAGCCAGTAACCACTTCTCAGAATTCCTTTCAACACCCTCAATTGTCAAGCCTTCCTTGCGAATAAAGAAAACACAGAAGCCGTTTAAAAGGGGTGTTTGTTTATTCTAAGAATGTGGGTTCATTCCTCTCCGATGTATTCGCCAGATTGAGACAAGTGAGGTGTCACAATTTATTACTAATAATTGATTTTCATAATATTTTTTTTACTGCTGTTTTTGCTTTCATAATTTTCATTTTATTTAAATTTTATTTAAAGTATATGTTTTTGCTATTTTTATTAGTTTAAAAAAAAAACATTTATATACACTACCAGGCAAAAAATTTTGAACAGTAAAATTGTTTATGCTTTTATATAAGTCTCTTCTGCTCACCAAGCTTGCATTTATTTTTAAACTACAGCAAAAGCATTAATATTGTGAAAATGTTTTACCATTTAAAAAACTGCTTTGTATTTGAATATATTATAAAATGTAATTTATTCTTGTAATTTCAAAACTGAATTTGTAGCATCATTACTCCAGTCTTCAGTGTCACATGATTCTTCAGAAATCATTCTAATATGCTGATTTGCTGATTTTTTATTATTATCAATATTTAATAGAGTTAAGTACATTTTTCCAAAAATCCAAAAATCAGCATTTATCTGAAATAAAAAAAACTTTTGTAACATTATACACTATACCAGTTAAAAAGCTTGGAGTAAGTATCATTTTTTGCGGGAAAGAAATTATATAAATTATTAATTTAGCAAGGATTCTTTAAATTGATCAAAAGTGATGATAAAGACATTTCTAATGTAACAAAAGATTTCTATTTCAGATAAATGCTGTTAGGGCTGTTCAATTAATCGAAATTTGGTTTCGATTTCGATTTCTCCTTCAAACGATCATGAAAATGCAGTAATTGAAATGAGACGATTATTGCGCCCCATTCCGCCCCCTTTCCACTGGTGCGCTTTCGCTCCTCCATAAAAGCCTGATTTCACATGCAAATCAGCTAAATCATGTAACGTGTCTTTCATAAAACGGGACGTGCTTGATTTATTAATGTTTCTTCGATGTTGTGTTTTTAATAGCGCATAAGAAAACTTGCGCTGTTCTGTGAATGCGCTCAGAGACGGAGCAGAACACGGACATTTAAAGGTATCTTTTAGCTCAGGGTGCGCCTAAACGCTCAAATACACGGATTTCAAAATGAGGCGCTTGGTGAATATTCATGTAAACTGACAAGAGTTCTGTCTTAAATGGCCATAAACAGTTGAGAATGAAAATATGTGTGCAACAGTATACTGGACCCGTGTGGTACAGCGGCAACACATAATATTCCTTCTGCCGTCTCTGTGCCTAATATGAATAAAACGTAAAAATACAAAGAAAAAAAATCACTCACTGCTCTTGAATGAAGGACGTTTGTAGTTTTAATAAGAAACAAAGCATGTTTAACTATTACAGTGAAGACCCTGTTTTATTTACATTCAAATAATTACATAAAATTTCTGTAGTATTTTTAGACTAGGCTACTTTAGATTTGCATACAAATTTTTTTTTAAAAGCAATTTTTTTTTTCTCCCTGTATTGCTACCTTTAAAGTAATCACTATAAAGAGTTTTGGACCCTGTCATAATCGTTTAAAAAATCGTGATTACAATATTGACCAAAATAATCGTGATTATGATTTTTGCCAAAATCGAAATGCTGTTCTTCTGAACTTTTTATTAATCAAAGAAACCTGGAAAAATTATACTCAGCTGTTTTCAACATAATAATAATAATAATAATAATAATAATAATAATAATAATAATAATAAGTGTTTTTTGAGCAACAAATCAGAAGATTAGAATGATTTCTGAAGGATCATGTGACTGGAGTAATGATGCCAAAAAATTCAGCATTGAAATCACATGAATAAATTACATTTTAAAATATATTTAATTAGAAAACTGTTATTTTAAATATTAAAAATATTTCACAATTTTATGTTTTTGCTGTATTTTGGATCAAATAAATGCATGCTTGGTGAGCAGAAGAGACTTTAAAACAAAACAAAAAATCTTACTGTTTAAAAAAATTTTGACTGGTAGTGTAGTTCTTATTAATTTTTATTTAAATTTAAGTTTTATTTCAGTTAAGTTAAATTTCAGTTATTTTAATACTTAAAGTTAAACTTAAAGAAAATGAGAATTTTTGCCTTGGCAATTTTTTCTCAATATTTCCTTTTATTTCAGTTATTTATTTTAAGTCACTTTTTTATGGTTTTAATTTTAGGTTTTAGTTAATGATAATAACCCTGCTACTAATATTAATATATTACTCATTTGATATTGTAGAAGAAACAGTAGTTAAAAGTATTTACTGAAGTATTTAAATTTATTTTAGTGATTATTATTCTACAAAATGTTAAAGGTTAAACTCAAACAGCGCAGAAGAATAAAAACAATTCTTTTTTAATTATAAAAAAAAGTTTCTATTAGACATCAATTACATTAAATGGAGAATTTTGCTTAAGTCTTCTGATTCGCAAATATTTCTTCAGAGAAAAAAAAAAAACAACAACAGAAACCTCACATGTGTGATACCAAAGTCTCAGTCAAAAGTCAAAGATTCTGACATAAACTTAAACATTTCTCATCAGATCCTTTTACTTTAGACAACCTTTTTTGATGTCTTCCTTGTCTGAGAAACACCCAAGTTGATATCTGAAAGAAACAAGCTTTGATAGAGCGACCTCTGAGCAATAAAATTTTCCTCTAGAACAGCTGAGGGTCAAATGAGTCCTACAACAGACAAACAGCTCAATCTGCCTCTTCTTTTGTCCTTTGTGTTGCTGTACTCCACAATGGATGTTCATTTAAGATACCCTCCCCACACAACACACACACAAACACAAACAAACAGAGCACAAACACACAGAGCATTCATTGGGAATCGTGGATGTGGAGCACAATTAAAAACAGCAAGCAGCCATTAATTCAATCGGACAAATGCATACATAGAGTCAAAACATATAGTAAAAGTGACAACAGAATCGAAATAAATCACAATCACGAACTCAAATAAACACAAACAAGCCATAAACCAACATAATTCACATCTCATACTAACTACTGTTGTATGAGAGCGTTTCTAGCGTGTCTCTGTGGAAAAGGCTCTTAGATCACCTCTAGGGCAGAGGCAGCAGGGTTACGGCCGGGACCAGAGGTGCACCGTCTGCCTCACTCCCCAACTGAAGAATGTAAACATGTGAAATTCTCGTTAAAGAGCGTCGCTTGACGGCCGTGAACTCCGGAGCCCAATGGAGTCAACAGTGTTTACAGTGAAACGCTGTCATATATACAAACCGTTACACCTGCTCTGAGAAAACACACTCACGCTTAATGATGTCCTACAAATTATGGTTGGAAAATCCCTCCAAAATAAATAGTTTGGCTTAGAACCATAAACAACTATGGCTTTTATCTGCCAAGAATGACAGAGAAATGAATATGACCACTCTGAGAGGACAATAAAGTTAAAACAGTGGGGTCAATTCTTTCTAAAGAAAAGAAAGATGACGAAGAGAAAAGAGTGAAGAAAAAGAAGCAGAAGGCAATAAATCAACACTTTTCAGTGATGTAACTGCAAGTAATGCTTAGACGGGTGAATCACACATATATCCAGGTCACATTTAGCCCACAGAATCAAATTAAAAAAGTATTCACATGTGAAATTACAAATGAAGTCTGTTTTAGGACCATTATGGTTTTTACATTGTTTTCAGGACAATTTCGTTATTCTCAATAGTGATTTTCATTGCTGTAATTAATAATAATAATAATTACTGCATTGTATATTATTCAATATTGATTCTAATTACTGTAATTTCTTTACTACCACAATGCAACAAGATATTTTTTGTAATTCACATTAACTCAAAAGCAATTCTCATTACTGTAATTTTTAAAAATGTAATTACCGCAATGTACATTTTTGTACTCATTGTTCAATAGTGATTCTAATTATTGTATTTTCTTTTTAAAATTGTCAAATTGTCATTACCACAATGTAACTAGATATTTTTTGTAATCAACTTTAACTTAATAGTGATTTTCTTTACTGTAACTTAAAAAAGGCTATTACTGCAATTTTTTTTACTAATTTTTCTCAATAGTGATTCTCATTACCGTAATTTATTAAAATATTTGTCAAATTGTCATTACCGCAATGTAACTACATATTTTTTTTGTAATTCACATTATCTTCAATATTGATTCTTATTACTGTAATTCAAAAAATGTAATTACTGCAATGTATATTTTTTTATATTATTCAGTAGTGATTCTAATTACTGTAACTTCTTTACTACCACAATGCAACTAGATATTTTTTTGTAATTCACATGATGTCAGTAGCAATTCTCATTACTGTAATTTTCCCGCAATGTACATTTTTGTACTCATTGTTCAATAGTGATTCTAATTACTGTACTTTATTTAAACAATTTTCAAATTGTCATTACTACAATGTAACTAGATACTTTTTTTTGTAATTTTCTTGAACTTAGTGATTTTCTTTACTGTAATTTAAAAAGGCCATTACCACAACATATATTTTTGTACTAATTTTTCTCAATAGTGATTCTCATTACTGTAATTTCTTTAAAATTGTGTCAAATTGCCATTACCGCAATGTAACTACATATTTTTTTTGTAATTCACATTATTTCAATAGTGATTCTCATTACTGTAATTCAAAAAATGTAATTACTGCAATGTATATTTTTGTATATTATTCAATAGTGATTCTAATTACTGTAATTTCTTTACTACCACAATGTAGCTAGATATTTTTTGTAATTCACATGATCTCAATAGCAATTCTCATTACTGTAATTTCTTTAATGTAATTGCCGCAATCATTTTTTTGTTGTAATTTTACTTTAACTTAATAGGGATTCTCATTACTGTAATTAATATATATTTTTGTACTCAATTTTCTCAATATCTTATTACTGTAATTTTTTTTTAATTTGTCAAATTGTCATTACCGCAATGGAACTAGATATGTCTTGTAATTCACATGATCTCAATAGTAATTCTCATTACTGTAATTAAAAAAAGCCATAACCGCAGTGTATATTTTTTGCACTCATTATTCTCAATAAGGTTTCGAATTACTGTAATTTCTTTTAAAAATGGTCAAACTGTCATTACTGCAATTTAACTAGATATTTATTGTAATTATTCTCAATAGTCATTCTAATTACTGTAATTTTTCAAACAACATGTAATTACCGCAATGTATATTTTTTGCACTCATTATTTTCAATAGGGATTCTAATTACTGTAATTTCTTTAAAAGTTTGTCAAATTGCCATTACCGCAATGTAACTACATATTTTTTTGTAATTCACATGATCTCAATAGTGATTCTTATTACTGTAATTAAAAAAAATGTAATTACCGCAACATATATTTTTGTACTCATTTTTCTCAATAGTGATTCTCATTACTGTAATTTCTTTAAAAATGTGTCAAATTCTCATTAACAATGCAATGGAACTAGATATTTCTTGTAATTCACTTTATCTTTATAGTGATTCTCATTACTGTCATTTTTAAAAATGTCATTACTGCAATGTATATTTTTTTTACTTATTATTTTCAATAGTGTTTCTAATTACTGTAATTTACCTAAAAAAAGTATGTTTTGTAATTTACATAATCTCAATAGTGATTCTCATTACTGTAATTTAAAAAGTAATTACCGCAATGTTTTTTTTGTCCTTTTTTTGCAATAGTAATTCGAATTAACTAGGTATTTTTTGTAATTCACATTATCTCAATAGCAATTCTCATTACTGTATATTTGAAATAATAATTTGAAATATAATTACCGAATTGTACATTTTTGTTATTCAAGAGTGATTCTATTTAATGTATTTTTTTTACAAATTCATCAAATTGTCATTACCCACAATGTAACTAGATATTTTTATAGATAATTACCACAATGTATTTTTTTGTACTCATTATTTAAGTGATTCTAATAACTGTAATTTCTTTAAAAATTTGTAAAATTTCATTACCACGATGTAATTACATATTTTTTGTAATTCACATGATCTCAATGGCAATTCTCATTACTGTATTTAAAAAAAAAAGTAATGTCGGTGCTGTGTGTCGACATGCAGTGCCGTTACACTTCGAGTGTCCCGTTTTCGAGTCCTGGCTTGTGAACCTTTATTTCCTGTCTCACTACTGTCCCATCAATAAAAGGGAAAAATGGCAAAAATAAATCTTTAAATAGGTAATTACCACAATGTATCGTTTTGTACTCATTATTCTTAATAGCGTTTTTAATTACTGTAATATCCTTAAAATGTGTCATTACCATAATGTAACTAGATTTTTACATAGATTCTTAATAGTTAATCTCATTACCATAATTTTGTTTATAAAAATTGTCAAATTGTCTTTACTGCAATGCACCTAGATATTTTTTGTATTTCTCATTATTCTCAATAGTAATTCTCCTTACTGTCATTTAAACAAGGTCAAATTGTTATTACTGCAATTTAAGATTACTGTAATTTTTGAAAAATGTCATTACTGCAATGTATATTTTTTGCACTTATTATTCTCAATAGTGATTCTAATCACTGTAATTTATTTAAAAAATCAAATTTATGATTACCGCAATGTAAGTGTGTTTAAGTTATTCTCATTACCGTATTTTTTTATGAAAACTGTCGAATTGTCTTTACTGCAATGCACCTAGATATTTTTTTTGCAATCCTCATTATTCTCAATAGAGATTCCCATTACGGTCATTTAAAAATGTTCAAATTGCCATTACCGCAATTCAGAGATTTTTTTTTGTAATTGTCATTATTGTAATTTATTTAAAACTTTGTTAAATTGTAGTGCAGTGTAAGTAGGTATTTGTAACATTACTGTAATTTAAAAATATCATTACTGCAATGTATATTTTTTGTACTCATTATTCTCAAAAGTGATTCTAATCGCTGTAATATCCGTAAAAATGTGTCAAATTGTCATTACCACAATGTAACTACATATTTTTTTGTAACTAATTCTTAATAGTTATTCTCATTACCGTAATTTTTTATAAAAACTGTTGAGTTGTCTTTACTGCAATGCACCTAGATATTTTTTGTAATCCTCATTATTCTCAATAGTGATTCTCATTACCGTATTTAAAAAAAATACAAAAACAAATTATCTTTTAAAATGCAATTTAAACAACATCAACAAATCAGAGGACATCACATCTGCTTCATCCTATTGTTTTCATTTTATTTTTTCTTGCCCAACACTCCCAGCTATTGTTAATCCATCTCTCTCTTTAATTCTCCTATTCTCAATGTCTCTGTCTTAACCCTTACAAACACACCATTTATCACATTCCTCTGTCCTTCCCAGTGTTTCTCCTCAAACCCCTCCTTCCCTCTCCTCTGGATTCCATCCTTCGCTCCCTGCATCCGTACATCATCATCTCTCTCTGTGAAAACCTCTCCACCTTTCTGCCCTTCCCCAACATTCCTTCACTGCGTTTTGCCCGTCTGACCTCATCGATGGCTTTCTGCGTCTCTCCCCCCCAAAAATCCAACATGACACATTTAATCCTGCTTAATCACACACGAGTAATGTTTGAAACATGAGTCCTTTACAAAAACTCTACCAGTGGACACATAGTGGTAAAATACATACCAACACATATTGACGTTAGCAACTGGAACATGTATTGATATTGAGCTTTGACTGTAGGAAAGTCGGTTATTGAGAAATAAGTGTAGAACATTCCTTGAACAACCATTAATGATAAATAAGGTTTTTTCTGTAACATTTTAGGTAATCAGGGAAAAAAAATTATATATTTTTTTATGTGAGTAAACATACACAGTATAGCCTATAATTAAATTAATTTCATCACAAGCAAAAAGCAACAAAAAGTACCAGCAGTTTTTGAACGTAACGTTACGTTAGATACCAGAACAATTTTACGTTCTTGAACAAGTACACATGGTAATACCATGTTTTTGGACACACGCCATGGCATTTAAAAAAAATATTTTTGGTTGATGTGAACCTCGCTTACTTTTATAAATGTAACCAGACATATAAAATTAGCCTCTTAGATTACCTTAAAAAATTGAATATGGAAATTGTATCAAAGTACCATGGTATTACCATCTGATCCATCGCTGTATTAGGGATGAACTATTGATTTTACAAGCATATACAGTAATCTTTTTAAGATATTCTTGAACTGTCCCATCAACAGGTGATCAATGAACTGTCTTACCTTCGAAGAATCTCTGTAAGGCCTCCGTTTCATCAATCACGGTTTCCATTCTAGCGGCTCCCGCTTATAAACTCCATGAACATGAACGGACGGATCCTCCGGCTCGCGGGAGCGGCGGGAGTCGCGTGCGCTTCAAACTCTCATCATCCTAACTTGACGCACAATTATCTTTATATAACAGAGTTCCTCGCAACGATTTCAGTATCAATATCTCCTCTGGATTATAACTTAATGTAATTTAAAAACAGCTCACTTGTTTCGGTTTCTTGCGTAAAACTCAAATTCCTTTTCTGAGGAGATTTACCTTTGAATGTCAGGTGGAGGCATATTCCAGTTTCCCCCCGATGATTTCGTTTATTTGTGACCGCGATACATAATAACAGATTTATTTCATGAGAAATGTCATTTGGAGTTGTAAAATATTTTTTTATTCGGTAAAAACGATCCTGTGAGAAGGTTTTGCGCGCACGGAGCTGCGCTCGAACCCCTTTCAGTCAAACACGCTCAACGTCCTTCTCTGCGCGCTCTCGTTGTACTTGCGCCGCGCGCGCGCTCCACAAGTGAGAGCGAGAGGAAAGACAAATGTCCCCCAAAACATAGTTTTGACAAGGATTTTCATTCCGGTTTAGCCGTGATCATTTCTTACGTATGAAAATGACTTTCAGGCTAAGTTAAGAGACATGTCGTCTCAAATGTAAGGTTTCTGATTAAATTAAAAAATTCGATATTGATGCAAAATCAATACAATGTCCAAAAACACAGATACACAAGGAAAGGTAAATAAACAGACACATTTGGGTGTAATGCATTACTAATTACTGAAATGTATTTACATTTCCTTTGAAAACGTTAAGTGATAACTTTTTTTGTAGACTAATTTAATTAGAGTTACTTCCGATGTAATTGCATTAAATAGGTACTGCAAGGTGTAGGATTGATTTTGGCATTGGTGAGGATAACAGACAACGGACATTTAATTGTTTGATCAAAATTATTGCTATAGGGAAAATGTATAGTCAAGCGGTCAAGCAACAGTTTAATGAGTTGATCTAAATTTCACTAAAAGCTTGTGGACGTAATTATAATATTAGTCAGAAATTGAAGTGAGTTGCTGTTTTTGTCACTCTTCTGAGGAAGATGTCATTCACTTGTCCTGGTAATGTACCCACACAGACACAGGTTTTTTTAAAATGTTAATTCAATCACATTTTGTAAGTGACTTTTCTGTTTTAAATATGTTTTCTTTGGATAGATTGACTACTCGAAAGAGAATATAGGAAAAAACTTTATTAATGTGTTTCCTGCTAAATTTCACATACGTAAACAACAATCTGTCTCTAATCCTCTTTTCCTGATTCAAAGTTGATCTAGACAAGTAAATGGAGGCAAAAACAAAAACAAAAAAAACATGGTTACTTTTACTAAAATAAAACTTTGGTTAATTTTCTTTGTTTTGTTTTTATACTTGTACTGGCTTAATGGCTTGTTTAATAAATAAAGGATTTTGAAAAAAAGATTTGCGTTAAGCACTCCGAAGTCCCAACCTGAATTAAATGATTTGCGAACCACTATCCGAAGTTCCAATCTGAATTAAAAGATTAGCAAACCCGCTCCGAAGTTCTGATCAAAATCAAATGATTCTGCTCTGAAGTTCTGATTTGAACCAAAAGAATCACGAACCATTATTTTATATCAGGAATACCAAATCATTCAATTCACTAAATTATTTGTAAACTCGCTATGAAGTCCCGATTTGAATTAGGCCTAAATGATTCGCGATCCGTGCTCCGTAGTTCTGATCTAAATCAAATGTTTCCACTCCAAAGTTACGATCTGATCCAAAAGAATTGCAAAGCATAATTTCAGATCAGGAATCTCGAATCATTCAAATCATGAAATAATTTTCAAACTCGCTCCAAAATCCTGATCTGAATTAGGCCTAAAAGATTTGCCATCTGTGCTCCAAAGTTTCGATCTGAATTAAAATAATTGGGAGCCATCATTTCAGATCGGGAATCACAAAACATTCAATTTGAATTAAATTCCAATTAAACATTCGATCTGAATTCAATAATTTGTGGTCCGCACTCTGGAGTTCTATGCAGAATCAAAAGATTCATTAACCTGCTCCAAAATTTCGATCTGAATTAAAAGAGTCGCAATCTCTGCTCTGAAGTTCTACGCAGAATCCAAAGATTCATTAACCCCCTCCAAAGTTCTGATCTGAATTAAATAGACGTAGATATATATATATATATATATATATATATATATATATATATATATATATATATCTATGTCTACGAAGTTACGTTTCAAAAGATTCATTAACCCCCTCCAAAGTTCTGTTCTGAATTAAATGATTCGCGCTCTGAAGTTCTACACAGTGTAAAAGATTTATTATCCGCCTCCAAAGTTGCGATCCGATCTGAATAAAATAATTCACGGTCAGCACTCTGAAGTTCTATGTAGAATCAAAAGATTCATTAACCTGCTCCAAAATTACGATCTGAATTAAAAGAGTCGCAATCTCTGCTCTGAAGTTCTATGCAGAATCAAAAGATTCATTATCCTGCTAGAAAGTTCCGATCTGAATTAAAAGATTTGCAGATTCCGCTCTGAAGTTCTACGCAGAATCAAAAGATTCATCAACCCCCTCCAAAGTTCTGTTCTGAATTAAATAATTTGTGCTCTGAGGTTCTACACAGTTTAAAAGATTTATTATCCGCCTCCAAAGTTGCGATCCGATCTGAATTAAATGATTCACGATCCATGCTCTGAAGTTCTGCGCAGATTCTAAAGATTCATTAACCAGCTCCAAAGTTCCGATCTGAATTAAATAATCCATGCTCCATGCTCTGAAGTTCTACACAGAATCAAAAGATTCATTATCCTGCTAGAAAGTTCCGATCTGAATTAAAAGATTTGCAGATTCCGCTCTGAAGTTCTACGCAGAATCAAAAGATTCATCAACCCCCTCCAAAGTTCTGTTCTGAATTAAATAATTTGTGCTCTGAGGTTCTACACAGTTTAAAAGATTTATTATCCGCCTCCAAAGTTGCGATCCGATCTGAATTAAATGATTCACGATCCATGCTCTGAAGTTCTGCGCAGATTCTAAAGATTCATTAACCAGCTCCAAAGTTCCGATCTGAATTAAATAATCCATGCTCCATGCTCTGAAGTTCTACACAGAATCAAAAGATTCATTATCCTGCTAGAAAGTTCCGATCTGAATTAAAAGATTTGCAGATTCCGCTCTGAAGTTCTACGCAGAATCAAAAGATTCATTAACCCCCTCCAAAGTTCTGTTCTGAATTAAATAATTTGTGCTCTGAAGTTCTACGCAGTTTAAAAGATTTATTATCCGCCTCCAAAGTTGCGATCCGATCTGAATAAAATAATTCACGGTCAGCGCTCTGAAGTTCTACGCAGAATCAAAAGATTCATTAACCCGCTCCAAAGTTCTGATCTGAATTAAATGATTCACGATCCATGCTCTGAAGTTCTGTGCAGATTCTAAAGATTCATTCTTCTTCTTTCTCTCTCAGCTTACTCCCTTCTAATCAGGGGTCGCCACAGCGGAGTGATCCGCAAAGCCGATTTGGCACATGTTTTACGCCGGATGCCCTTATTCTAAAGATTCATTAACCAGCTCCAAAGTTCAGATCTGAATTAAATGATTTGTGAACACGCTCCAAAGTCCCGATCTGAATTTAAAAATTCACAAACCACCTCTGAAGTTCCAAACTAAATTAAATGACTTGCGTTGCGCGCTCATAGTGATTCGAGATCCATATTTTTAGATCGCGACTTCAGAGCGCGGAAATGATTCGCAAACCTGCTCTGAAATTCTGATCTAAATCAAAAGATTCGTGATCCAGTTTCGAAAAGCTCTGTTTACGTGCTTTTCAAAATCATTACAATCGATGATGACATTCGTAAATGAATGGCTCTTTTGATCTGGTTTTAGTTAGTGAATTGCTTGAACTGAATGTTCAGATCATGAGTCTGAATCACTCGGAGCGGTTCCAGTGTAAATGACTCACTCAGTTGATTTGGTTTGCTTGTTCCTCCGCTTTTTCGCATCTTCAGCCATGTTTACATGACACTCTCAGTACTACTACTGGCTTAGTTCACTAGTTTTATGACATTAACTGAAATAATCGAAAAAGGTATGATGTTTACAAATAAAATATTCAGATTTCTATTCCAGAGACAACATTCAATACAAATCTACTAACATATGCAGGTGAGGTAACTGAATTAACTGTTAACTAGTGAAACACTTCATTAAAATGATTAGGTGTGCCTCAAAATACATGTCAGATGGAAACACTGTGCATTATAATGGAGTTTGTAGCTTAATTTAACTATATTTTAAATAGTTTGACCATTTCAGTTAATGACAGTTCAATAGGAAATCAGTTGAAAGCATCCAGTCATTTCATACCATTAAAGTGAATGTTAAATAGCATGGAACACTTTGAAAAATAATTTTTCAAAGTTGTATAATAACAAAGCTCATATTTTACACTATAATAATATATTTTACAAAATAAAATACACTAAATGTTTTATATTTTACAAGACAATACCATTCCAACCTTTATACTTTCAAATTTCACATTTAATTTAATGTTACTTCCCATTTCTTTGCAAGTCTTTGTGAAATTTACTAGCAATTTCTGAGTGAAAATTGTTCAAAACTTCACTTACCGAAACTACATGGTAATATAATGATTTTATACAGTTTAATGATAATATCATGGCACATTTCATATCTTTTCATACAGTTTTCACGATTCAAGTCTTAAAAAAATATTGTGGCATCCCATCGGTGGTGTTATTGGTTGAGGGATTGTGAATGAATGAGGTGTAACGCCATCATTTATCACTGCATGAGCTGAGTGATCTGTTTCTCTCGTCTCTTTATCCGCGACCTCTTTACAAACAATGACCCTGTGTCCGTCCGACCCCCCTCCCAATCAAATGCAGTTTTGTTGTTTTTACTCACAGCTGGAGCATCTTTCTCTCTCTCTCACTTTCTCTCGCTGTCCTTTTTCCTCTGTTTGACCTGAACAACACGCCCGTTCTTCCCACGGCACACTGCGTGGATTGTTTGGGAGGACGCAGGCGAGAAAAAGAGAGCTTGAGGCTGCAAAGACAAAGAAACATCTGGCTGTGTTAATGCACTTCGTCTAAATGTGAGCGTAGCTGTGTGGATGCACACATGTGACCCTGTCCACAAAGAATGTGTGTGTGTGTGTGTGTGTGTGTGTGTGTGTGTGTGTGTGTGTGTGTGTGTGTGTGTGTGTGTTTACATGGGAGTGTGTGTTTGTGAAGTTACAGCATGTCTTACTCTGGCTGTATACTGCTATTGTTGACTAAAGTCATTGAGACCATGTCATTCAGTAAAGCTAATCTATAACCAAATGATAACGGTCAGACACTGTGGTTTGTAGCGATTTAGGCCTTGCGCTGTGCTTTTTTACTGCTAAAATAAGTTGTTAGTGAGATTAAACCCAATTCTTTACCCTCTAAAATATTTTCAGATTGTATTTTGCACAACAACCTTAAGAAACGGATCAAATTTCCTCTCTTTCAGCAGGTGTGTCTTATCATACATTCCAGAACATTATAAAGTATGTGTGTGTTTGTGTTACACAAATGTGCTTATTTTTTTAACTGTGTGTGTGTGTGTGTGTGTGTGTGTGTGTGTGTGTGTGTGTGTGTGTGTGTGTGTGTGTGTGAGAGAGAGAGAGATTACTGGTTGCAGACATTTTTAAAACTGAAGGTTTTCATTTGGGCGTGACTGTACAGTATAAAGAAAATTTATTAATTTTTGTAAAAAAATAAAATACATGTAATTTAGTTAAAAATTTGAAATATTTTTACTATTTAAAAAAACTGCTTTCTATTTGAATATATTTTAAAATGTAATTTATTTCTATATTCAAAGCTACATTTTTAGCATCATTACTACAGTCTTCAGTGTCACATAATCCTTCAGAAATCATTCTAATATGCTGATTTGCTGTTCAAGAAACATTTATTATTATTATTATCATCAACATTTAATAAAATAAAAAGCTAAATAATAAAAATAAATAAATAAATAAAATAAAAGCTTTTGTAACATTATACACTATAGCTTGGAGTCAGTATAAATGTTATTTATTTATTTTTCTAAAGATATTTTAGAAATGAATACTTTTATTTAGCAAGGATGCTTTAAATTGATCAAATAACATTGATTACAAAAGATTTCAATTTCAGATAAAAGCTGTCCTATGGAGGACAAAAATGACTTAAGTATAAATATAAATAAATAAATGTGTAAATACATAAAAAAATAAATGAATAAATACATAAATGAATAAATGTGTGAATAAATAAATAAATAAATTAATGAATAAATGTAGAAATACATAAATAAATAAATAAATGCTGAAATAAAGAAATGCAGATATGCATGAATTAATATATAAATAAATAACATACGGACACAGAAATACATAAATAAATAAATGTAGAAATGCATAAATAAATGTAAAAATAAATAAATGAAATACTTAAATGTAGTATAACATAGTACAAAAATAGCACAATTAAAAATTACACTTTTGACAGAATTATTTATTTATTCATTCATTTATTCAGATCTCATTTATTTATTTATTTCAGCATTTATTTATTTATTCGTTCATTTGTTTATGTATGTATTTCTACATTTATGTATTTCTACATTTATTTATTTCCACATTTATTTATTTATTAATTTAGGTATTTATTCATTTATCAGGTTCCATGAAGATAGTTTGTAAAATTCCTACCATAAATATATCAAAACGTAATTTTTGATTAGTAACATGCATTGCTAACAACTTCATTTGGACAACTTCAAAGGTGATTCCTTCAATATTCAGATTTATTTTGCACCCTCAGATTCCAGATTTTCAAATATCTCAATCAAACAAACCAAACAATTAAGTAAAGGTTGTGTTCCATGAAGACACTTTGTACATTTCCTACCATAAATATCAAAACCTAATAGCTGTATCTCAACCAAACAGACAAACTATCCTGACAAACGGAAATGGAAAGCTTATTTATTCAGCTTTCAGAGGATGTATAGATCTCAATTTCAAGAAAGCTTACCATTATGACTGGTTTTGTGGTCCAGGGTTACATATTATTAATGTATTTTCTGTTATATTTACCTAGCAATGATTTAAAACGTATTTGTTGACATCACTCCCGTTCACTAGAGCGCGCTAGAGACCATCGACCAGCCGAACCGGAGAAGAGGAACCGAATCAAGATGGCGATTGGACGGGCAGGTAACCCGCGTCGTTGCCATAGATACTGTATTTATCAGCGAAAATAAACGCAGTTTTAATCATATTACAGCGAAATCTTCACGTTCTTCTAATATTTACTTAATGCTTTATAATATTTATCCATTACTAATGTTTTTTAATGGTGGTACTGGCCTGTCGACGTTCCTCTGCTGTATGGAAAACCGTAATGTTATATTTAAATATGAAACACTATGAAAGTGCAAGATATATTTGTTATTTCATGCATTTTAAGCCATTGTGCAACATATTTTCTTTAATACGTGCATATCTGAATTCTTATAGGTTGTTTTATTTCGGATGTTAAGTGTAATTCTTTTTTTTTTCTTCTCCGTTTGTTTGTTTTAGGCAAAAACACCAATGTTGTATCCTTTGTGAATATTCACTGAAGAACATAGTTCCTGAACGATGAACGGATGGATAGACGAAAAAAAAAATCTAAATAATGGTCAGGACATAGCAATATTTAACTTACGGGTAACACTCCACAAAAAGTTGAATCTCAATGACCGGAAGATCAGTTTATTGAATTGCAATTTAACACAGGTAATGCATTTTAGGAAATGAAGTGTACTTTCAGCTTGGTCAATAATAACGTATAAAAAGTTTAATCTATCTATCTATCTATCTATCTATCTATCTATCTATCTATCTATCTATCTATCTATCTATCTATCTATCTATCTATCTTTAAGGCCTACAAACATTCAAAGTTTTTGTCAAGTCAATACTCAAAGCCAGTTTTGGCAAATTTACTTTTACTAGTTATATATACTTTATATTAATTTTTTTATTTATTTATTTAAATTAATATTCATTCTTCCCTACATTAAAATTTAAAATTCATTTTTTTTGCATACTGTTTGTTAACTCAATGTTTGTTAAAATCCCTAATAATTATTTAATAATTACATTTACCATAGTAGCCTTTTCAACAAAAAACAAAATACTAAACAGTATTAAGAATCAAGTGTATGTAAACTTTTGAACACGGTCATTTTCATCAATTCAACTACTATTTTTTCTTATGGACTATATGTCAACATCTTCTATGTGAAATATCTTATTTAGGTAAGTACTAAATAAAAAATAACATGCATTTTATATGATCCCTCCTATTCTGCTAAAATAATTCCCAGATTCTGCAAGGTGTATGTAAACTTTTGACTTCAACTGTGTATGCATCTTTCCCATATTAATGCATTGCAACAGTCCTCAGTCAGAAAGAAATTTGACTATTAAATGCATGTTATACTTACATAATAAAGTGTTGATAAAAATACAAAAGTGTCTATTTTACACAATATTAAACTTGTGGAGTATTCCATGTTTATCTTAGCAAAGTCTAAGTTCATGGCTTGGCCATAACCATAACCCAAACTGTAACGTCACTGTATTCATAAGCTACTCCAAAGAATACTTTTTCACAATTTAAGCCTTAACTGACAGCAGCTCTCATCAGTGCTGCTCCAAATCCTGCTGTATCTCTCAGCAGCTTACAGTGTGTTGTATTTCCTGTCCACCCTCTCCATGATCATCTACAAGAGTGAGTACTTCCTCTTAAGTCCTTTTGTAATGGCTTTTGGAGTCATTGGTGGTGTTTTGTTAGTCATTCATCACTAGTACAATTGCTCATGCATACATAATAGTTTGGGATTTGTACTAACGTGTGGTTTTTATGTGGTTTTATCTTTGTGACAGCGTATGTGTTGAGTTATCCCAGTGACCGACTCGCTCTAGACGTGTGTCTACTGTTTCTCATGGCCAGTCTTGAGGTCCTTAGGGTGTACTGGGGTAAGTTTGGCATTATCCTGCTTTTATTTAGGCAATCCATGAGGGAACAAAAACTGTAGAACATTTTCATTGGTCTCTTATCCTCAGGTATCAGGGGAAACCTACAGGAGAGTGAGAGGTACACAGCTTTAAATCTGATTGCAACCGGTGTCACAGTGCTGCTGGTGCTCTATTTCATCATTTGGCAGTCGTACGTCCTGCGAGCTGATGTCATTATTGGATCCATCCTGATCTGCTTGTATGGCCTAACAGGAATTGTGGGGCTCGGGACGCTGGCGCGCTTCACCAGGTTAGAGTTCATACTAGAGTGTACACTCTTTACTGAGCGTAGTTGGTTCAGTTGAGAACCTTTAACTTCCATGGAACCTTTCCATTCCACAAGAGGTTCAAATATGGTTCTTTTAAGAACTGTTCACAGAAAGATTCTTAGGGGAACCAAAAATGGTTCTAGAATTCACTCCTGAGTTCTGTTCCAAAATAAAGTGAGCTGCCTTGTTTTGTAAGGCTGCATCATAAGTGAAATGCATTATGCAGCAATTCCATATTCATTTGATTTTGATAATAAGTGCAATAATATATAACATATTGATAACATGTTTGCTTATTGAAATCCTATTCTTGTTTCTTACTAATTTTGAGGTGCTGATTCCAAAAAATAGTGCCTGTTTTGTTTAAGCACATCACACTTTCTCACAAAAATATGATGTTTAGTTTCAAAATTGAGAGCTTTAAAGCATAAACACATAAATCTTTTGAAAATTTGTATTTAGTGCAAAAACTATACGTGATAGAAAGTTTTTATTCATATTTTTGAACTCAGCTTCATCAAATTAGGTAATATTACGTCTTTTAAGATATCTCATGAGATACCTTGTTCTCACCAAATTTTGAGGAACAGTTAATATCTAAAGTTTACATACACCGTCCAGAATCTGCTAAATGTTAATTACTTTACTAAAATAAGAGGGATCATACAAAATGCATGTAATTTTTTATTTAGTACTGACCTGAATAAGATATTTCACATAAAAGATGTTTACATATAGTCCGCAAGACTCATATGCAGCAATTACAGAAGGTTCAATCGCTCACTGGTGCTTCAGAAGGAAATATGATGCATTAAGAGCCGGGGGTGAAAACTTTTTTAATTTAAATATCAGGGTAAATTTAACTTATTTTGTCTTCTGGGAAACATGTAAGTATCTTTTGTAGCTTCTGAACTGCAGTACTAAATGAAAAAATATATATATTTAGGCAAAGTAAGAAAAACTTACACATCTTCATTCTTTTCAAAAGTTTTCACCCCTGGCTCTTAATGCATCGTTTTTCCTTCTGAAGCATCAGTGAGTGTTTGAACCTTCTGTAATAGTTGCATATGAGTCCCTCAGTTGTCCTCAGTGTGAAAAGATGGATCTCAAAATCACACAGTCATTGTTGGAAAGGGTTCAAATACACAAAATGCTGAAAAACCAAAGAACTTGTAGGACCTGAAGGATTTTTCTGAAGAACAGTGGGCAGTTTAACTGTTCAAGACAAACATGAACAATTATCACTAAACAACAAAAAACACAGCTGTGGATCATTCAGGTAACAACACAGTAACATTAAGAATCAAGCGTATGTAAACTTTTGAACAGGGTCATTTTTTATAAATTCAACTATTTTCTTTTGTGGACTATAACATCTTTTATGTGGAGTATGTTATTCAGGTCAGTACTAAATATAAAAATAAAATGAATAACATTTTGTATGATCCCTCTTATTTTGGTAAAATAATTAACATTTTGCAGATTCTGCAAGGTGTATGTAAACTTTTGACTTCAACTGTATATGCATTGAAACTTGAAACTTGAATTGAAATTTTGACTATTAAATGCATATTATACTCACATGAAAAACACTGATAAAAATACTTTTTGTTTTACACAATATTTCATTTGTGGAGTATTACATGGTTATCTTCCTAGCAACATGTTAATGGCAAAGTCTGTGTTCATTGGCTTGGCTATCAGCACAATGCAGCTGCCGTAACCCAGACTGTAACGTCACTGTCAGAACAAAAGAATTGTAAAATGAGCGTGGGGACAAAGCAAGAGACGCAGTAAATCTGTCGGCCCACGCTGAGCCCAGATAGCGTAATCGACCTCCTGAATGAAGCACACTTTAATAATTCAAGCTTTAGACTGGCTTTCAGAAAATAAGCTGATTTTCATTCACGGGAAAAACACGGGAAACAAAAGAGACGGACAATTAGTAACATTAGGCTCTTAAAAGTCAAATGGCGTAATCTCACATCTGTACCCTGTAGAGTTTCTGAAGAAATCCCAACTGTGTCGCAAACTGTGCGTACACCAAAGTTTGTAGACTTTCTAGGTTTGTAGTTATTCTAGGAGAAACATCTGAGACACAGTTGATACTGAAGTGAAACAACTAATAAGTTTAAATTATTATGCCATAAGCCTGGTTACTCATGAGATGTATGCACACTATTAACTGTGCTTGTTACTAAATGTTCATTGTGTCTTGTTTTCTTTTTCTAGTGCTTATTCCTGACTCTTCACATCTCTGCAGCTACGTCTGACAAGACTGTTGGAGATTTGTATTGCTATGCAATAACTGTTTTCTAACCTATAAAACAAAGTTTGATTACAATTTGTAATCTGTCGTATATAATAGTATTTTCATAAATTTGTCAAATATTATTTGTACTTTGAAGTCCACTTTTAATGTATATGATCCCTGTTTCTTTAAAAATAAAATAAAAAAATATTTTGAACATTTTGAAACTTTTTTAATCATTTGCTCAAATTAAGAATGCATTATCTTTGCATTCTGTAGCAGGAATCTCTAAGGCAGGGAGCTCTGGGACAGAGCTAACATTGTGAGGAGCTTGGAGGCCGAGGTGGCCATTACAGGACCCTCTTTGGCTGGGGAGCTGTGGGAGCCCAGGGTGGCTGTGGACTGACACGGCCTTTGGTGCCGGTTCTGGCTTTGGCCTTTACAGTAACCTCTGACAAGCCAACTACACCATTGGGGGGCCTATGACAGGTGTGGAGCAACCCCTTTGGTATCTTTGCCTTGCATGGTGGCAGAGAATGGGAGCTCTTGTGCACATTGTGGAGGTGAAGACAGAGCTCTTGCATTGGCACAGCTGTGGTAGGAACCTCAGGAATGGAGTGGCCATGATGGGACAAACAAAAAGGGGCAACCAAAAGAAGTATGCACATATATACAATATGTACACATCCCTGCGGAAGCAGTACCGCCAGACGCTAATACTGCTTCCTCAAGCCAAGGCGCAAGACGCTACACATGGCTTGCTCGCCCCGCAAGAGAGAGATGCCAACTGGAGTGGTCTCATGAGACAACCTGAAACAAAACAACAGATTTGACTTTGCAATTTCTTCCCATGAGGATATTAAGTCTTTTTAGCTGATCTTAGGTTCACTACCTTAAACCAGTTGTGGGACATGATTTGCCCCAAGCCAAGTCGCTGACTTGGCTTTTCCTGCAGGAGAGCCCTGAGGAGGTGACAGCATTCTGTGCAGGAGGACGGGTAGGACGTTTGATAACCTTACACTTCACATCTGCTCTATTTGATCGTTATTCTAAGCTGTAAGATGTTTTGTATGGTTCTGAATTGGTTCTGACCTTTCGATAAGCCGGGTTTGGACCAGTGCTTGTACTCCAGCAGGAAGAGGTCATATTCACAGGGGAAGCGTCCACACAGCAGTGTGAACATTACGACCCCTAGTGACCAGACCGTCGCTGGCCCGCCGTAGTATTTCCCCATGCGGTGGATAGAAGAAATGAATTATATCATACATACCACGGAAGGACCTGTATGGTGTCCTCCTCAGAATGTCCCCGCATCCGAAGTCCATCAGTTTGACTTCAGATGTCTCCCTGTTTATCACGAGGTTCTGGAGTTTGACGTCACGGTGGAGCACTCCACGGAGGAAGCACGTGCTTGCAGCATGAGCCACCTGCCGCATGATCTGCCGTGTTTTCTCCTCCACCCTGACGCCTGATGAACTCCGCGAGATTCTCACAGGGAGAGGGACATTCGAGGACCATGACAAAGTGGTCAGGGTGGTCCGTCCAGTCCAGCAGCCTGATGATCTCTGGCACGCTGGGACCCTTGTTCGCCAGGATGGTGAGGGCGATTTCCGTTGGAAGAGGGTTTGGATGATCGGGCTAGAAGAGTTGAGTTTTTATGATGGTTGTTTCTCAAATAGGGATATGTGTTAATGTTAATATGAGATGTTGGATGGTGTTTATATAGTGCAATGTACTTACAATGACAATACATTCCATGTGCTGAGTCTTTGTGACATATTTCAAAGCCACCTGATGAACAAAACAAAAAAATAACTTAAGAAATGCAAAGAGGGCTAACAGTAAAGTACATTAAAGTTATTTAAAATAACTTACTTTTAGATCATCATCCAAACGTCTCCCTTCGTATACAACGCCGAAACCACCCTTCCCCAGCTGATCCCCAATGGTGTAGCAGCTGAAGATGTAGTCTATTAAAAGATGAAATAACATGGAATTGTGACTTGTCAGGCAGTATTCAATTTATACATATTCAAAACTAACTGTAATTATACATTTTAATAATTGCATATTTAAAGTTTGAACGCATATTTGTACATATAGACATACGATGTTTTTAACATGTCATGGAATAAAGATCTAATCATGGACTTGACCTGCATTTTGGTACATGTGCTGATGTACATTTTTATATTGTGCTTTCTGGCGTTAGACTTTATATGATCAAAGTAGTTGAGTTTAGAAACAAAACACATTCTCATAACATGGATGTGTCATTTACCATCACTACTTCTTCCAGCCCAAGCCACCTTCCTCTTCTCTCCCTCATCCTGCTGCTGCTCCACCTCTCCCTGACCTGAGCTGCTTTTTGGAGACTTTTTGGCAGCTCTAAAGAAAGAGCGAAGTCTCCGCCACCACTTCTTCCTCTTTCTTTCCTCCTCAACTCTCCCTGCCTCCTTCCTCTCCTTCTCCTTCCTCCTCCTCCTCCTCCTCCAGCAGCAACAGGGGTCTCATCGCAAGAATGAAGATGTTGAACCGCCGTGTTGGTGCTGGGTTTTGGGGGTGTACAAAGATGGTGTTCGTACACCTCGCCAATAGGAATCACTTTTGTCGCTCGATGTCCCATTGCTGTGAAAACTCACCGACCACTACAAGAAACCCACAAAGAATGTCAGAATGTCACGCACTTTATATTCCCCGCGAGTTCTATTCGAACACGCTCTATGGATTGGAGCGTCTCAGTACTTTCTTATTGATTCCTGCTGATTTTATATATAAAACATAATACAAAATAAAATATTACAAAAATATATAAAGTCTGTCAGAAAATTGAATATTGTGATAAATTAAATATGTATTAGCCTATAAATGAATAGAAATGCTTTATCCCAGTGTTTTTTAAATATACAACATTATGCAAATAGCTATATGTTTTCGATTAAATTATTTAAAAAACATTAAAATGTTTATTAATAGTTTCTGTTACTATTGTAAGTCTTAAAATGAAAACCGTAGGTATATATAATACATAGCCTGACTATTAATAACTTTTATTAGGTGTAAGCACGTTATTAGTTTCTCCAGTAGAGGGCGTCTGTTTAACATCTAATATGTTCAGATTTGATTTGATCGTGTGCGGCCTTTGGTTTTACTGTGCGAGGTTTATTGGTGTGTATCTCTTCTCTAGCATATGAAGTGATGTTTTTTACTGTGTGAAATCACTGCTGTGCCCTGCAGTCAACTCTGTTTGGAAACTGTACATTCAAATCCACATGCAAATTGCACTTTGCTCTCCTTAGGCCCAGTTTCACCAAGCCTCAAACAAAGTCATTTGCCTCTGAATTTATCACCGGCTCATTCTTCTGTGCAGTTTTATGAATAATGTTTAACAGAGCTTGCTTCTTGCAGCAGTCAGTGTAATCCTGAGAAAGTGAGTGTTTCGTGCGTCACGGTCCTTTTCTCTAATGTTAATTATAAACCAAAACTCAAGGTTCCCAAAGTCAAACACTCCACTGGACTGTGTGTATGTACTGCAGTTCACCAACCTGTCTGCATACCAGTGGACTTCAACTTTATTGTGTGTGTGTGTGTGTGTGTGTGTGTGTGTGTGTGTGTGTGTTTGATGTTATATGTGTGTGTGTTTTCATCTTAAAGGAACAGTTCATCCGAAAAGGAAAAATTACCCCCAGGCCATGCAAGATCAGAAATCAGCGATTATGGACTGGTATTATGACCAGAAGTGACGTTTTAATATCAAAACACCTTAAGGATGGATTTGTTACTTACAAACATGCAGCTTTTGGCTTCACAAGATGTTAATTAATGGACTGGAGTGGTGTGGATTACTTTGTTACTTTGGATTGTTGTGATGTTTTTATCAGGAGTTTGGACTCTCATTCCGACGGCACCCATTCACTGCAGAGTTGAGCAAGTCAAGAAAACAGGCGGGTTTTTTTTTCCATTAAACAATGACATTTTGTTATAATTTACTCACCTTTATGTCTGTCTTCCTTTCATGTAGAACATAAGGAGTGACCACAGATGTCAAGCAGGCAAGATTTTATTGAACAACAACTTTGATCTGTTTCCAAACTTGGAATATACAGTTGAGGTCAAAAGTTTACACCCCCTTTCAGAATCTGCAAAATGTCGATTTTCATTCTGGAGCTTCAGTGAGCATTTGAACCTTCTGTAATAGCTGCATATGAGTCTCTCAGTTGTCCTCAGTGTAAAAAAATGGATCTCAAAATCATACAGTCATTGTTGGAAAGGGTTCAAATACACAAAAATGCTGCAAAATCAAAGAATTTATGGGACCTGAAGGATTTTTCTGAAGAACAGCAAACAGCTGTGGGTCATTCAGGTAACAACACAGTATTAAGAATCAAGGGGATGTATACTTTTGAACGGGATCATTTTTTATAAATTCAACTATTATTTTCTCTTGTGGACTATATGTAAACATCTTTATGTGAAATATCTTATTTAGGTCAGTACTAAATAAACAATAGCATGCATTTTGTATGATCCCTCTTATTTTGCTAAAATAATTAACATTTTGCAGATTCTGAAAGGGGGATGTAAACGTTGGACGTCAACTGTAGACTATGTTTATGATGCTTTTATGTTGTTATTTCTGTCATTTTTGCAGCTTGACAGGTTTTGGTCCCCATCCACTTTCATTCCCCCGAAGAAAGAAGGTTGTACAGGTTTGGAAGGATGTGGGGTGAGTAAATGATTGCATTTGTATTCTTAAATAACAATGTAATTATCCCATCTATCCTGATTTTACACTCATCAGGAAGAGTGAAGTGTGTGCAGGCCGGAGTCGTGCTCCATATCCAGTGACATCCAAACCTGTCCAATGTTCCACCCCGTTGCTCTTCTTTCACTCCGTTCTTTGAAGCTGCCTCTCCTTGATCATACAGGGTTACAAAACTGCACCAGGAACAGGAATTCGCTTACATCACTTAACAAACGTCACGATACGGCATAAATGTCCTGATATAAATACAGAGGTGATATCGGTTTAAGCCAGGAATGTCACTTTAAACCCATTTTTCTTCTTTGCCAGTGCATGATGCATAAAGGATGGCAATAAAATGGCTGCTAATGAATTGATGACTTTCAATAAACCAATAAACCAAATGTTTTCTGGCTCCAGTTATAGGCATCGTAAAATCTGATATAGATTAGTAGATACTGTTATATTTTTCTAGTATAGAGCAACAAGTTGAGAGAATCACCCGTTTAAGGGATCGTTTGATCTGCTATATGGAGAACATTCCTGAAATCAATATATAGTACACTGTATTGTAAAAAGTATTGGGACACCCCCTTCTAATGAACAGGTTTGACTACTTTAGTCATTTCCATGAGTACAAATCTTAAAATTTATGCATTTAATGATATTCTAGGGAATGTGTGCTTCTAATTTTATAGCAACTGTTTGGACAGGGCCCTTTTTTATTCTAACATGACAATGCTTCTGTGTATAAGGCATTGTTCATAGAGAAATGATTGATTCAGTCAGTGTGGAAGAACTTGACTGGTCTGTATAAAGCCAAGTCCTAATTCCAGATGAACACCTCTGGTGTGATTTTAAATGCATACCTTGAGCCAAAAACTCATCACCAAACACCAATGACTCATTTCTAAAACGTTTGCAACAGAGATGGAAATACAATTTTTAAATGCAATAATTATTGTTTGGAAGTGCCTTTTTCTGTTCTAAAGAAGGTGGTGTCCCAATACTTTTGCCCCATGTACTGTATGTACAAGTCATTGGTGTTTGTTAAGTTTTTGGCTCAAGGTCAGCATTTAAAGTCACACCAGAGGTGTTCATCTGAGATTAGGACTTGGCTTTATGCAGACCAGTCAAGTTATTCCACACTGAATGAATCATTCATTTGTCTATAAACCTTGCCTTATACACAGAGGTATTGTCAGGTTAGAATAGAAAAGGGCCCTGTCCAAACTGTTGCTATACAATTGGACGCAAACAATTCCCTAGATTATCATTATATGCTTAAACTTTAACATTTGTACTTATGGAAATGACAAAAGTAGTCAAACCTGTTCATTAGAAGGGGGTGTGCCAATACTTTTGGCAATATAGTGTGTGTGTGTACATATATATATTGAGAATATCGCCTTCAAATTAAGTTATTCACAACGCATATTACTAAACAAATTAAGTTTTGATATATTTACAGTAGGAAATTTGCAAAATATCTATGGAACACGATCTTTACTTAATATCCTAAATTATTTTTGGCATTAAAAAAGAAAATCGATAATTTATAATGTATAATGTGTATAATTTCTTTATATTCTTTGCTGTTTTATGCATTTTTACATTTTTTGTATTCTGATATTAGTAAGTAATCTCAATGCAATAAATACAAAAAAAAAAGTATCCAAAAAGCATCATTTTACGGAGAATTTAATTTAAAAATTCCTTTCATACTGTGTATAAGCTGAGTTATAATGAGTTATTGTTATTTTTTTAAGCTACAGGGCGAAGCTGTTTAAAAAGCCCATGACTAAAATGTTTTGTATATGTTCCAGAAAGACTGCATTAAAAGTGCATGCGTTCATATGCAGGCTCCGCCCCCTTTCGGACTGCAGGTAGAGTTACGAGCGCGAATCACCTGTCACTCTCGCTCAAGCGCACCTGTTGTATCGTTCCAGACTTTTTATTTTTACAGACCTTTATTTTTTGTTTTTACACTTTTGTCTGTATCAGCAAGGTAGCCTTGGCTACCCGCCGTGTTTGGAGCAAAGTTCACAGCTGTGAGAAAACAGATTGAGATGGAGCCCTAAAGATTTACCTCAGGAGTTTCTGGAAACGACAGGAATAATCGGCGAAGGACCATAGATTATCTGTGCTGAGGGGTAAGAACGCGTTTCTGTACGTTATCAACCCAAGGTCAGCACTGAGTACAACGCGACGCGTCAAGAACGCGTCCGTTATAAGAAGTGCGCTTAAGATGTTTTGTTTCTGAAGCGTCACGTCCGCTCTTACTTGCGTTTTGTGCAAATATGAACGGAACGCAAATACTTGACAATTTGCTATGGGGTTAAACATCTATGAAACCTTAGTTCTAAGTTCTAAAGTGTAGACTTTAAATTAGAAATTAATATTCGAAGTTGTAATAAAAATTAGCGGATTATGTTTTACAAGAAAATGCCATTTGTGACCTTGGACCACAATAAATAAGGGCCAATTTGTGAAATTAAGATGTGTACATTGTCTGAAAGCTGAATAAATAAACTTTTTATTGATGTATGGTTTGTTAGGTAGGACAATATTTGGCTGAGATACAACTATTTAAAAAAAATCTAGAATCTGAGGGTGCAAAAAGTTTGATATATTTATGGTAGGAAATATCTCAATATCCTAATGATTTTTGGCATCAAAGAAAAATGTATTATTTTAACCCACACAATGTATTTTTGGCTATTGCTACCAACATACCTGTGCTACTTTAAACTGGTTTTGTGGTTCAGGGTCACATTTCAGGCTTTATAACTACTTAAAAATGTAATGTGTGATTAAAACATTAGGCTATTACATTCTTTAAAATTAATTATAGCAATGACTGAGTGAAAATTGTTTCTACACACATTTCTTTTCCCAGTGTAGCTTACTGTACATGTCTAGGTGTGGTTCAGTGATATATAAATAGAAACGCCTTTACAGGTTTGTGGATTATTTATAGTGATTAGCAACATAATGCATCATAATTTAGCCTGCCAAAATATAATCAAACAAGATTTTTTTTATCTGACTGTGGTGGCAGTTTAGTAGATTGAGCTAAAAATGTGGATTCAATACATTCATTTATTGAAAAAGCATATTGCATTGCACCTCTGATCAAGTTGGATCCAAAATATTAATAATAAAAAAGTATTGTTTGAGAACTAATGTCCTGGTACTTAAAAATCAGTGATCTGGTTTTGCAACTTAAAGTTGACAATCATACACTACCGTTCAAAAGTTTGGGGTCAGTAAGACTTGTAATAGTCTTTATAGAAGTCTCTTATGCTCATCAAGGCTGCATTTATTTGATTAAAAATACAGAAAAAAACAGTAATATTGCAAAATGTTTTTACAATATAAAATAATGTTTTTTATTTGAACATACTTTAAAATAGAATTTATTCCTGTGATGAAAAGCTGAATTTTTATCAGCTGTTACTCCAGTCTTAAGTGTCACGTGATCCTTCAGAAATCATTCTAATATGCTGATTTATTATTAGAATGATCAATGTTGGATAAGATCAACAGTTGTGCTGCCAAATATTTTTTGGAACCTGTGATTTTTTCCCCCAGGATTCTTTCATGAATAACAAGTTTAAATATTTTATAACAATGTAATTAACTTTTAATAAAATTTTAATTATTAACTATATACATCCTTGGTGAATAAAAGTATTAATTTCTTAAGAAAAAAAAAAAAGAAACAATAAAAATGTACTGACCCTAAACTTTTGAACGGTAGTGCATGTGTGCCATTTATATTCCCAATAGCTGTTTGACATTCAGGATCTGTGCCATCGGGAGATGACCGCATTTATAAACAAAAGCAATGACAGTTTGACCCGAATGCTTGATCAATCCCAAATCTAAATGTTCACCTGGCATCAGACTGGCAAACAGTCCCTCTCGATCACAATGCGAGACAAACACACTTATTCACAGAAACCATCATCATCATCATCGTTGTGGACGGGGAATAAAAGCCTTTAGCTGACACTCAGGCTTTTTGCTCATGTTTATGTTGCATTCACATTATAAAGCCAATTCACCCCTGCGGGGCAAAGGTCCCGCGGACATTATCTCCGTTTGCACATCTGTTTGAGAAGGCATTACTTCATTTACTGAAGTCAATAAAGGTGAGCTTAATGGTCGTGGGGGCTTGACGTTTTTTTGTTTATAGCTTTTAAAGCTCGCACAGTTCAGAGGTTTGATTCAAATGAGGTTTTGCGGTTTTATTCAGGCCTTGGATTTGATTGGCTGAGGTGGCCTGGAATATTTAATCGATTGGTCGCTGTAATTCCTCCCACCTGGCTGAATCCATCTGCTGAACCAATGATGCCTTAAAAATGAGTACAATGCACAATAGAGCAGGCGAAGCGGAGACGGTCCATCAGAGGCTGATTGTTTTTGCTCGGTCACCTAAGCGAAAGCAAATTAAATTACATATCATGTTCCCCGTCAAAAGACGGCGGTGCCTCAGTGGGGTGTGTTGAACGTGGGTGGCTTGTTGGTGCACGTTTGCTTGGAAACCGAGGTGGTCATTAACATAAATGATTCCTCAGGGTTAGATCTGACGGATAGGTATGTTTTTGTCCATCTGTGGTCTTGGTTGGACACTTAATGCATGTTTTAGTGAGTGTCAGTTTAACTGGTTCGCTTTGAATTTTGTACAGTGTGTTTATTGGAATAACAGGAAAAGGATTTGTAGTGAATTGCATACAGTCATACTTAAAAAAAAAACATAATTGCATTATTAATTGTGACTCATTTTGCTAATTTGTTTCCTTATGCAGTTACAGTAAATACTGTCTAAACAATTAAGGTATTTTGATCTTAGTGACGACTAAATTTTCAGACAACTGATTCACATTATATTTTTAATTACAAGATTATATGACATTTTTTGGGGTAAATTAATTGATTATGTTCTCAAATTTTGGTCCATTAAATAAAAAAAAAATATATATATATATATATATAAAAAATGAATTAAATATATATACACCACCAGTCAAAAGTTTTTGAACAGTAAGATTTTTTAATGTTTTTAAAGACGTCCTTTCTGCTCACCAAGCCTGCATTTATTTGATTTAAAATACAGCAAAACGGTAAAATTTGAAATACTTTTACAATATAAAATAACTCTTTTCTTTTTAAATGCATTTTAAATGTTAATTTATTCTTGTGATTTCAAAGCTGAATTTTAACATCATTACTCCAGTCTTCAGTGTCACATGATCCTTCAGAAATCATTCTAATATTCTGATTTGCTTTAAAAAACATTTATTATTATGCTGAAAACAGCTGAGTAGAATTTTTTTCATGTTTCTTTAATTAATAGAAAAGTTCAGAAGAAGAGCAGCTATCTGAAATAGAAGTCTTTTGTAACATTATACATGTCTTTATTATTGGTTTTGTTCAATTTAAAGCATCCTTGCTAAAAAGTATTCATTTCTATAACTTCTATCAAACAGTTATACTACTTTTATACAGCTTTTAAATGGTATAGTGTATAATGTTACAAAACCTTTTTATTTCAGATAAATGCTGATATTTTACTCAACTGTTTTAAATATTAATAATAATAAATGTTTCTTGAACAGCAAATCAGCATATTAGAATAATTTCTGAAGGATCATGTGACACTAAAGACTGGAGTAATGATGCAGAAAGATCACAGGAATAAATTACATTTTAAAATATATTCAAATAGAAAAGTTATTTTAAATAGTAAAAATATTTTACAATTTTTTGGTCAGTAGAATAGACTTCTTTAAAAACATTAAAAATCTTACTGTTCAAAAAATTTTGACTGGTAGTGTGTGTACATATGTATGTGTATATATATATATATATATATATATAAGCAAATTTCACATGCACATGTATTTTAATAGCATCTAACATTTCTGTAAATTTGATAATGATGATTCAAACTGAATATATTGAATAAATAATTATTTTAGTTTCATTCTGTTTTAATTCTGCTTCCTTCCTTTTAAATTCGAATTGTAGTCCTGCAGTCTGTCTGCTACAACAACTCAGGAATTAAAAATGCATTCTCAGAGAATATCTGAATATTGCATAACCCTGTTGTCGAATCTGATAGTAAACCTGTCAGGTTGTTCTTGGGAAACTTTTCACACTCTTCCAAATCCCTATAAATTCCTTCGGACAGTAAATGCTGACGTTTGTTTATCACGCATGGAAACGTCATAGCGGTGAGCAGCCAGACTCCAGATGAATTCGGTACAAATTGGTTTTCCTTGTGTACTCACTGGTGCATTCTGTCTTTAGTATTCAAAATGATCCACATCAATCCTATAATTTATTATTGCAATGTGCTTTTCAAGGACTCTGTACTTTGCTCATTGCTGACACGTCTTCAAATGCTCACACACAGGCTGACTGCACTGATATTCTTCATGTTGACACATTTTGCTGTTTGTTTCTTGCTCTTTAATGTCTAATGGAGAGTTCCCCTTCGAAAGGTAACTCTCGTTGCGTCGTCATTTTTGACGACTGCTAATGGGGTAACCAGGGGCGCCGCTCGCAATTTTGGGCCCTATGACAAAATATGAGGTTGGGCCCCCCCTACCATACCAAAGCTGATCTCTGGGGGCCCCTAAAGGGCATGGGCCCTTAGAATTGTCCTAACTTTCCCCCCCTTAACGGCGCCCCTGGGGGTAACTCCTGTTTACTCCGATAATGAAGCCTGATTTGTTAACTTTGTGAAGTTGCACAAACCAATGGCGCTTTCACCCACCAGAAAGGGCGGAGCTGATAATTTTCTATATAAGTCGGCGAAAGCGCCATATCATCAGAATCTTCTCCTTCAGCGCCGAGACCATCTCTTCGCTGACTCTGCTGCAAGAAGCCGAAACCGAGGAAGAAGACGGCGAACAGGCCCAACCTGCTGTGTCCTGTCAGGGTCTATTTTGAGAGTTCTGCGTCTTTCAGACAGTCAGAGCAGCTCTTTGTATGCTTTGGAGGTCGCTCTAAAGGGCTGCCAGTTACAAAGCAAAGATTGTCTCGATCGATTGTTGACGCTATAGCCTTAGCTTATGCTTCGGCTGACCTACAGTGCCCGATCGGGGTGAAGGCCCACTCCACTAGAGGGATAGCCTCGTCCTGGGCGTGGTCTAGTGGAATTTCTATTGGGGAGATCTGTGCGGCCGCTGGCTGGTCGCCGCCATCTACCTTTATTAGATTTTACAATCTGGACGTGCCCGCTTTGCAGATGCAGGTGTTATCTGCTTAAGTTCTCTCTCACCCCCTTATTAGTGGGTGAAGTTATGTTAAAGCAGACCTCAAGTTGACCTTGGGTCTCTTATTAGCTCAGGTCTTTTTGGGCCCTCAAGAAGTGCCTTTAGACTGGGCTTCTGAGCAGGCTAGTTCTGTTCTTGCTTTTAGCACGGCGTGACTGGATACGTTCCCCATTTGCAGTCGTCAAAAATGACGACGCAACAGGAGTTACCTTTCGAAGGGGAACGCTCCGGTTTCTCACGTAACCTCGGTTCCCTGAGATAAGGGAACGAGCATTGCGTAAACTGCCGTGCTAAAGTTGCACATGAGTCGATGGCTGTCGCTTCAGTCGTTTGATTCTGATGATATGGCGGGTGAAAGCGCCATTGGTTTGTGCAACTTCACAAACGTTAACAAATCAGGCTTCAGTATCGGAGTAAACAGGAGCTACCCTATTAGCAGTCGTCAAAAATGACGACGCAACGCTCATTCCCTTATCTCAGGGAACCGAGGTTACGTGAGTAACCGGAGCGTTTTGTTACATCTAAAGCATCTCAAGTGATCTCACGTCTTATAGAGTTTCAGTAGAAATCTCAACCATGTCTAGAATTGTACACAGATTTGTCTGCAATCAAAACTTAAAGTATGATCTTATACAGTGCCTTGCAAAAGTATTCACACCCCTTCATTTTTTTGTTGCAGCATTATGTTAAACTGCTTTAAATTATTTTTTTCCCACATCAATTTACACTCCATACACCATAATAATGAAAAAGCAAAAACCAGATTTGCAAATTTTACAAATTTATTAAAAATAAAACACTGAAATAAGTACATTGCATAAGTATTCAGTACTCAGTACAAGTCTTTTTGGGTAAGATGTGACATTATCTGCTATTCTTTGCCTCACCTTTTCACCTCTCAAGCGCTGTCAGCTTGGATGGGGGCTGGCAGACATTTTCTAGAGTCCTAGTTGTTCCAATCATCTTCCATTATGGATAATGGAGGCTACATGCTTCTGCGAACCTTTAATGCAGCAGATTTTTTTCTGAACTCTTCCCTAGATCATTGCCTTAACGCAAGTCTGTCACTGAGCTCTACAGGCAGTTATCTTGACCTCAGGACTTGGTTTTTGCTCTGATATGCATTTTCAGAGAGGTGTGTGCCTTTCTAAATCATACTCATTCAAATGAATTTGCCACAGTTTAACTCCACTCGAAGTGTAGTAAAATCTAGAAGCAATATGAATGCTCCTGAGCTAAATTTCGAGTGTCCCAGAAATATATGAATACTTATGCAACGGGATCTTTTCAGTTTTTTATTTCTAATAAATTTGCAAAGTTGTTACAAACCAGTTTTGTGCTTTGTCATTATGGAGTATGAGGTGTAGATTGATGTGGAAAGAAAAGTAATTTAAAGCAGTTTAACATAATGCTGCAAAAAAACAAAATGTGAAAAAAATGAAGGGGGGGATGAAGTATGAATACTTTTGCAAGGCACTGTAAGAACTTAAAATGAAATTATTCTAAATCAAATGATCTGCTATGTTCAATCTCACAGCTAATGCAAATTTCTAAGAAAATTCTAAGCCTTAAACCCATGAAAGCCTTACATTATTTAAAAAAATCTACATCCTTTTATACATATTTTGGACTCGGAAAATAAAATACTGATTCAATGCCACATTGTGCGCTTTTGGTTGTGATTTTCAGTCGAAGGGCAGCAAAAGAAGCGATGCAAGTTTTCACTTCTTTTCCTAGTGATAAGAAGAGGAGAAAAGAATGGGAAGATGCTTGTGGATGAATAAAACTTCCTAAAGACCTGCGTCTTTGTTCTCTCCACTTCAGCCCTGATGCTTTGAGGCTTTTAGCACACCACAGCTACTGAAAGAGCTTACAAATGGCATCGACAAGAAATGCTATAAAAAACATGCTGACGCTTGTCATGACGCCACAGCCACTAAAGGAGTTTCTCAGCCTGGATTTGAATTGAATTTAGTTGGATTTCACTCGATATCATGGGCGTTTAAAGTCCTTGTAAGGAAAAATCGATGGCACGACATTTGGTTTCAAGCTTATGCTAATATCCATCACCACCTGCAAGGTCTTTCAGCAGCTGTGGTCATCGTATCAGTATTTTATTTTCCAAGTTGTGTTGCCGTAAAAATAGTTACTGAGTGCAACCATTTCAAGTAATCAAAATAATGGCACCCCCATAGTCCAAAATATGTATCAAACAATGTGGATTTTTTAAACAACGTAAACCTTTCATGGGTTTTCTACAACATATTTCAGTAAGAGACATGATTTATGTTATAGTAAGCCATACAAGTTAATACCCAGGGTTGCCTTTAAGGGAACATTCCATTTTATCAGTTTGCAAACGTTAAGGGATGTTACTTTTGAATGTTCTCTTTACATTCGGAAACATGCAGCAACATTTAAAAATCATTTGGCTAAAATGCTTCAGAAGACACAATTAGAAGAACATTTGTGGATAGCTTTGAAAGAACTTTTTTGTTGAATGTTACTTCAAATTGTCCTCTGAAACATACAGTTTTTTTTAAGTTAAATGAAGTTAAATTTGATGAATTTCCAAACATTACGTGAACGTTACTTTTGAATGTTCTTTTAATAACATTTAATATTCATTAAATGAACATGCAACTGAAATGTTTCAGAAATCAAATGTTTCATGAACAATGTATAAATGTGACCCTGGACCACAAAACCAGTCTTAAGTAACACAGGTATATTTGTAGCAATAGCCAAAAATACATTGTATGGGTTAAAATGGTTGATTTTTCTTTTATGCCAAACATCATTAGGATATTACGTACAGATCATGTTCCATGAAGACATTTAGTAAATTTCCTAATGGAAACATATCAAAATTTTAATTTTAGATTAGTAATATGCATGGCTATGAACTTCATTTGGACAACTTTAAAGGCGGTTTTCTCAATATTGCGATTTTTTTGCATCCTCAGATTTCAGATTTTCAACTAGTTGTATCTCAACCAAAATTGTCCTATCCTAACAAAGCATACATCAAAAAATGATTATTTCAGCTTTCAGATGATAAATAAATGTCAATAATAAAAAAAAAAAAAAACGACCTTTATGACCAGTTTTGTGGTCCAGGGTCACAAATAACATTTTTAAAAACATTATTAAACATCATAACTCTCCAGATTAAAAAAAAATATTGTCTAGGAATGTTTTGCTAGAGTTATTAAAACGTTCTTTCGGAATGTCCAGTTTTCTAAATGTTTTAAAACCTTTTTTTTTGGTAACACTTTACAGTGACGTTCACTAGTTAACATTAGTTAACTGCATTTTTATGAATTATGAACAATACTTCTCCAGCATTTATTAATCTTAGTCAATGGTAATTTCAACATTTAGTTGTGATTACATTAATTAATGCTCTGTGAACTAGACCAGATAACTTTAAACAAACATTCTAATAACATTGCTGAAAGGACGTTTGTTCAGAACTTTGAAAGAACGTTCCTTGTTAGTTGCAATTCTCCAAATGAAATCTACTGATTTGTGTTTGTGTTTATTTCTCTTCAAACATCTTAGGAGAGGCGTCTGAGAGAAATGCTTAAGCTTAAGTCTTATTAACTAAGAAAAAGCAACTTCAGGTGAATTAAGTTTTCTTCTGGCAGGTTTTGCAGTGTGTAGCGGATACAGGAAACTGGACTCTGATGCAGTGATAGATTAGCGTTAGATCAGGTTGCTGAATGAATGCAATTCAGATGCTTGTTTTTGACTCAAAGCTTCATGACATGTTCAGATATGAAGCTTAAATCATGTCTGACCTGGCAGTTTTAATAACGTTAATTATGTTAATAATTTTTTGAAGCAGTCATTTTCCGAACACAGAGCACTACATCTGGAGAAATGCAGATCAACAAACGCAAACTCTGGCCATTAAACAAAACAGCCTGAACAAACAAAGCTGAACCCAAATGAAAGGTGGAGTGGGTGGATCCAACAATGAGCACTTAAGGTTAAAAACAAGTCCAGGAGTGGTGGAGGAGTGTGACGCGGCCTTAAATAGACACGCTGTGAGAGGAAATTTTGG
This sequence comes from Garra rufa, assembly GCF_049309525.1. NCBI lineage: Eukaryota > Metazoa > Chordata > Actinopteri > Cypriniformes > Cyprinidae > Garra > Garra rufa. The sequence continues at coordinate 2,517 of NW_027394322.1, read as the reverse complement.
ACCAGCCTCAAAATGCCAGTTCATTCATCCGCTCAGGTGTGTCAAATACCACAGAACGTGAGTCAATGAGCCTACAGTCTGTATAAACCTGGTTTAAAGAGAGCAGGCATTTAAATTCACCCTGAGAAAACATGAGCTGTGGGAAATGCCTTTGAAAAGATGACACAATATACCACCAGTGCAGTACATGGTTGCTTTGCTTCTAATAAAATAAACAATAGTGTTACGTCAGACATTTTAATGCAAAGTAATGCTAACCTGGACAAGATTTTTGTATAATGGGATAATTCATGTATGATATTTCAAATAAATGCTGTTCTTTTTATTTATCAAAGAATCCTGAAAAAACAGTGTGCCACAGTTTCCACAAAAATATGAAGCAGCTCAAGTGTTTTCATTGATAAAAAGTAATAAGAAATGTTTCTTAGGCAGCAAATCAGAATGATTTCTGAATTATCATGTGAGACTAGTAATGATGCTGAAAATACAGTTTTGCAACACAGAAATAAATTACATTTTAATATACTGTATATTCACCTAGAATACAGCTATTTTTAAATGTAATAATATTTGTGACCCTGGACCACAAAACCAGTCATAAGGTTAAATTTTACAAAACTGAGATATACACAGCATACGAAAGCTCAATAAATAAGCTTTCTATTGATGTATGGTTTGTTAGGATAGGACAATATTTGTCCGAGATACATCTATTTGAAAATCTAGAATCTGAGGGTGCAAAAAAAATCGAAATACTGAGAAAATCACCTTTAAAGTTGTCCAAATTATGTTCTTAACAATGCATATTACTAATCAAAAATTACATTTTGATATATTTATAGTAGGAATTTTACAAAAAATCTTCATGGAACATGATCTTTACTTAATTTCCTAATGATTTTTGGCATAAAAGAAAAATCAATAATTTTGACCCATACCATGTATTTTTGGCTATTGCTACAAATATACCCCAGCGACTTAAGACTGGTTTTGTGGTCCAGGGTCACATTTCACTAAAGTACAATTTTTACTGTTTTAATCAAATAAATGCAGCCTTGGTGAGCGTAAAAGCTTTCAAAAACTTTGACAATATTTTTCTGTATTTTTAGATAATTTCAGTTAAATTCTGCCTTAACACTTTTTTTGGAAATAGGCTCATTCTCCAACTCAATAAGTTGAGTTTTACAGTTTTGGAATCCATTCAGCTGTTCTCCTGTTCTGGCGATATCACTTTTAGCATAGCTTAGCATAGATCATTGAATCTTATTAGACCAATAGCATCGCATTCAAAAATGACCAATGTGTTTCGGTATTTTTCCTATTTAAAACATGACTTATCTGCAGTTATATCGTGTACTAAGACCAGCGGAAAATGTAAAGATGCTATTGTCTAGTCCGATTAGATTAGGAACTACACTCCCATTCCGGCGCAATAGTAAAGGAAGTAGAGTAGAACATGAATACATTGATATAAATGGGTGTAGAAACAATTGTCACTTAGAAATTGCTAGTAAATTTCACAAGTAATTACAAATAAACAGCAAGGAACATAGTATTTTACATAAAACTTTAAGTAGAAAAATTCTAAGTAGCTGAAATTTTACTATTTTGTAAAACATATTGCAATGATCTGTTTTATGTACAATTTTTAAAAAAATATTTATTTATTTTTACATAAAATCAAGGGTGTTTCGTAACAGAATCTTACCAGAAGTGACTCAATTGCCTCATTTCCCTACTTTTTAAAAGTTATGTAAATATTCTGAATAGTAAAATAATTCTTAAAATAATAATTATGGAATGTTCTTATAACATCATTATTATGTAACATACAGCTAAGGGTCAAAAGTTTGCATCTGCAAAATGTTACCAAATTTTTTGGTCATTTATTTAATATTTTTGGGGGGGATCATACAAAATGCATGTTATTTTTTTGATTTGTAGATCTTGAGATCAAGATGATTTTGAGATCCATCTTTTCACTGATGCTCCAGAATGGAAAAACGGTGCATTAAGAGCCAGGGGGTGAAAACTTTTTGAATTTGAAGATCAGGGTATATTTAACTTATTTTGTCTTGTGGGAAACATTTAAATATCATCTGAAGCACCTGAAGGGCAGTACTAAATGTAGAAAATATGATATTTAGGCAAAACAAGAAAAATGTACACATCTTCATTCTGTTCAAAAGTTTACACCCCTGGCTTTTAATGCATTGTGTTTCCTTCTGGAGCATCAGTGAGGGTTTGAACCTTCTGTAATAGTTGCATATGAGTCCCTCAGTTGTCCTCAGTGTGAAAAGATGGCTCTCAAAATCATACAGTCATTGTTGGAAAGGGCTCAAATACACAAAAATGCTGAAAAGCCAAAGAATTTGTGGGACCTGAAGGATTTTTCTGGATTTTTTCATGACATGAACATTAGACATGAACAGCTATCACTGAACAACAACAACAAAACTGATGTGGGTCATTTAGGTTAGAAAACAGTATTAAGAATCAACGGGATATAAACTTTTG